>NC_133975.1:73258014-73559048 GCF_047716275.1 Strix uralensis
AGCTTTTCCCCATCTCCACAACATAATGCAAGTGACCTGTAGCATTCAAAGAAAAACAAATTAATTATGATGAACTAGGCCAGATGATAACAAAAAAAGCAGGAATTAAATATCTCCTATCATCAATCTTAAACCTTCCTAAAAATTGAGACACATTAACGAACAGATTGTCATTTTGGCAAAATTATTCTAAATTATCATCCCATGCTTATGAAGGATAACTCTGGACATGCCTGAACTGCAGTCAATTGAGTAGGCCCTACCACATGCCTACACTAGGAAGACTAGAATAACTTACCTTTCCACTTGAGTTCCCTTAACCGTTGTAGTGTACCTCTACTCAAACAGCAGAATACATAGTGGTAAAATTATCTGCGATTCATTATGGTTTCCACTCCTGTTTCCCCATCAGCATTACCCTTCTGCTCACAGGATGTGATGTGCATGTTCATTTTCACTGATAAAAATGAAGCTCTAACTGATGAGGAAATGAGGACAAAGGAGGTGACTTTTTCATTAAGACATATTTTCAAGAGTAAATGCATGGATCTATGGAAAAATGCAGCCTTCCTTCACAGTGGATGTGGCTAGTTAGCTGCACTGCCATTTTGATCTTTCTCTTACTTCATCTAGTACCTTCTCCCCACCACCACCTCAGATTAAACTGCATCCAATGAAGTTTAAAAAACACCCCTTTTCTCACTTTATTCTCTATGTACAAGGTCTTATATCCATGTCCAAATGAAATTATTTGGTAGCAGTCTAACTGAGGAACAAACCACGGTAGCGTTTTCCCGTTTTCTGTTAGTGTAGCTAGCAGCTTTATTAAGCAGTATCTAATGTATTTTATAGATTAAAAAAATTTAAAAATACAACTGACATCAAGAAATGGAAATATAATATGGATGAAGTTTGGACTCTGTGACATACTTTAGATTAAAAATCACCATGCATATGTCATTTAAATGTGACTAGCACTCTTTACATTGGAAACAAGTTTCCCTAGGAATAGCCAATGGGAGAGGGGAAAAAATGAACACTGGCCAACAAAAAATTGGCTTTCTTAAGAACTATTAATAAGAAATCTGATGAGAAGGGCATTTGTCTGCCCAACTGGGTAAATATGAAGTATTTCCACCATTAATTTTTTCATACAGTAAATCACTAAAACATAAACCAGTATCAGAAAAATACTGCAGAGCCAACACATCTCTGGTCCAAAATTAGTTGGTAAAAATAACTTAATAATTATACTTCTTAAAAATATGTTTATGTTCTAGTGCAGAACTATTTTTAAAATGCTCCAGAAAGGCAAACAGACATACAAACAGTTTGTTGCATGAAGTGCCAATTGAAACAAGCATGTAATAACGTTGTGAAATTACATTATCTGACACATCTCAAAAGCTTATTCAGGTGCTTATTTAAGCCCATAAAACCTGTAGGGAAATAAAGACAGGATGACATTTCAGTCAGCTTACCATAACATTTTTCTAGTGAAATTGCATAGCAACATATTAATGCTGAAAAAAATGTCAGCAGTAAAAACAAATGCCAATAAGCTAAATGCTTCTGTGGAAAAAAATGCAGCTACTAATAAGGTAACGTCAGCACGTTACAAAGGCACGACAGTCTTAAAAGCAGTTTACAGCATCAAATATATGCAGTCAAAATACCATAAAGTATCTTAACTGCACTCTAAAATGAGAAAACAAGGCAGTTTATACCACATGCTGTGTGAAATCTGTGCCTCAGATCATTCTGCCAATAAATACAATTTGGAGGAAACCACCAAGCTTTTCATTATTCTATGAACAAGCAGACAACAAGAATATCTCCGTGTCAGAGCTTTTCAGAGACAATATAAATACTCCTCAATGCATCTTAACTTAGTCATCAGTTCACACACTGGAATGAGACACAGAGTTCTGTCCAGCATGATTGCTGGTCTGAAAAAGCAAGCTAGAAAACAAGAATTGGTTGCTAAAAAAGGTCATGTTTGTACCTAACTGAAATTCTTTCAGTGACAGAAATATCATGACAAAGTATCCCTTTCCCCATGACCCAATTCATCTGCAAGTTAACTCAGATCAGACTACACATGGAAAGGGATGCTTAAGGCAAGATCAGATGGGTGATCAGAGAGAGAAGCCTGTAGAAGTATGCTGAGTGAATTTAAATGAAAAATATATTATGATTCTTAATATCACAAAGGGAATAGAAAAGACAGTTCTATTCAAAATGCATAAAGTACCAAATCATGAAGTTTTAGTCATCTGTTTTCCATAGCTTAGTAACAGTCATCTATATATTCTTTTCACACCCGAAAGTGCCACTGAAGTTACACCAACAGGATTGTCAGATCAAGATCTAGATGTTAAATGATTCACAGTTGGAAAAATACAAGTAGAATAAGCACTTAACCATCTGAAATTTTATTCTTCCATGCTCTCTCAAACACGCAACATGCTTTTCCAAATCTACTTCCCAAACCATTCTTTACTCATTATAGTATTTCCCAGGAGAAGCATCTGTTGCCTTGACTAAGAAAAAAACATAAGACTGCAAAGAAACCAGCGAGAGATGAAAGTTAACCATCTTTGATAGTTACATCTCTGGATACATATGAATAGCAATATGATCTCCTTGATGCAGTTGTTCTATGCATGGTTTTCACAGTCACCTTTAGTTCATTTTTATATCTCACTTGTATTATATTTCAGCAGCATCTACTCCTTAAACCCAGGACAAATGGATTAGCACCACTTATGTGGAACTCACAGCAGTACTGATGTCTTAGGTTGCAAGTTGCCTAGCTCTAAAGGAAACTCTTTACCTGAAAAACTTAGCACATTTCTGAACATATAATCATGTTTTCATCTAAATTATTCATTCAGGAGAGGCGCATGATACAACCATACTAGCAAAAAGCATTTTCATATTTTCTTATAAATACCTCTTTGTTGTTAATCAAGAGTTTTAAATACGTTTCATTTAGAGCAAAGAGAGTACTTGTTAACAACAAAGGAAACACACTGTGTAGGAAGTATTTTATTTTCACTCTATTAATAAATTATCACCAATGGTGTGTAAAGCACAAGACTAGAAGATGAATTCTAACTCTTGCAAACTGAGTATATCTGGAGAAAAGGATCAGAAGAAATACATTTTCCTCATTCTATTACACACAGAAAAAGACAAACATGAGCTTCTCACTAGAGTTTAACAAGACTTTACCTTTACCACAAAATCAACTTCAGAAATCCCTGCCCATATTCATTCCCAGCCACATACTGCAGCTAGTTATGTCAGCTGTGCCACTTTAGACTGATAAAATCTGCCCTTAAATTAATGTTTTTAATAACGGGGCAGAAGGAATATTTAACCTGGTTAACAGCGCAGGCCCACAGAGCAGGTAAAGAGGAACACCTAACACAATGGCAAACTGCTACACAGGAATGTACATGTGTCTGAGGGTAAAGGGAGGGAAGTGAAACTCTTAATCCGGTGTCACAAATACAGTTACTGTCTTGTTATTTCACTGACAAACTGTTAAGAACCACAGTCTCCAAAAACCCACTTTCATAAAAAATGGTCCTTCTTGCAGTGGCTGAATTACACAAAAGAAACACACACACCCCCCTGTAAGGGACTGTGCTATTGGTTACTTAACAGTATGGTCGCTCTGGACCTGCTGACTGAAGAAAGTCTATTCATGCTGCTGTAAAGCCTAAACAAACTGAAACACTGAAAAGCAGAACCTGAAGTCCATCTTTGTATGATTGCATTAATACAAGTCATGTACTAAATCACTCTCTCCAAGTGGCATTTGTTAAACAGCTTGAACAGAACACCATTCAGCAACAAACTAAAACAGCTACAGCTTGAAGGCCCATGAGTCAGTTTGAATCCTAGCTGGATCTAACCCTGTCCCTGTGGAAGGCAGTGGACAACAGACTGAACCAAGACAGTCTTCAGTTCAAAACACAGCAGTCAATGAATCCCCATCCAACACTGTTGTCTTGCCTTAGCCATGATACAGTAGAGATTACCTGAGATGGGAATAAGGACAACAGAGGAAAGAGCATATTTGAACAAAGGATAAAGGGAAAAAAAATAACTACTAGATCTTGAGGGATATTGAGAAGAATTTGCCTTTTTGATATAAATCATGACAATCAAATAGGTAACTACAGTAGTCATACTATTAGACAAAACCACAAATGTCTCATACAGATAGCAGAGCTAAGCCCAAAATGTTCTGTTTATAATACTTCTAAGGACCTACAGGTCTTAATTACAATACACCTGAAATGATATGCAACCCCTAGAGAAAAAGTCACACCTCTTAATGGAAAAAAATGCTTTGCTTTCTGCCAGTCCTCATGACATCAGTGCTAAAGTGAACAAGTACCAGCCTGTGCCACCTCTCCTTGGCAGTCATTTGTGTTCTCACACTCCCTCCAATAGAAGTGATGACATGAAGACTAAATCTGAGTTATGGGGCGATTCATCAAGAATACCAGGTTCTTTGAAAAAAAGCATGTAATGTGGCAACTAGATCCTGATTTTTTTTCAAGCCTCCATCTCAAGCTCACTAGCTTTAGCTAAACTTAATTCCAATAAATAAAAACTCTGAAAATGGAGAAATTTAATAAAGAGCTCCAAAGGATTCTCACTTATTTTTCTAAAGTGAGTATTCAACATGTCTTCAGAAGGAAAACAGAGAATTTAAATGCTATACAAAAATCATACTTTGTGAAAACATTTAATGCTCAATAGACTTGCTTACTCCTGTATCTTTCAAAAGACATCAATAATGAATGAATGTCATGATTCTCCATCTCAAAATCTGCTCTGACTCTAATAAATCTCTAAATGGCCATGACCATTCCCTATTCAATGGAACTTTAGCAAACAGACTGTAGAATTCTATAAAAATTCAAATAAAATATTAATTGTAAATTTAAGAAGGTCCTTAGTTAAAAGAGAACAGATGTGTAGCTAAATGGAATTGCAGATATATTACTGCCAAAAATTCCTCACCTCTCATCCACATCTCTACCCACATGCAAATGTATTATTTGCACAGGAAAAAAAATTACAGATATCAGAATTTTTTTTTTTTTTTCCAATCTTGGAAGGAAGGCGTGCAAGCCTGCATTGATATTATTGTTTTGGCTTGCAGTGGTATCATGGTTTGCAAGTGAATCCCCTACCATCCACACTTGCATACTTTGGTTCATTTTTTTAGAGCACTTTTGGTGAGTTCGAGCTAGCTTCCCTTCCAATGAAACCAGACTGGAAGCCCCACTCTGGAAGCAGTACCACACACGTGCCCAGCACAACTGGGGACACAGGGGTACAAACCAAAGACTTGTTGTTTAGGAAGCTTCAGACCATAAGAGGGTTAAGGAAGTGTTTTCTTGGGGACAAAGCTAAACCCTCAAAATCACGTATCAAGTAAATACAGAGGCCTCAGCATTAACCCCTTCAACAAACTTAACTGTTCCTCTTGTACCAAATTACTTGCTCATGTAGACATGGCTGGACCCACGTAGATATGGGCCACACTCACTGTGGGGAGCCAGCTAGGGCATGAAGCTTCCCGACTTCTGACGATCCCACAAACAAGAGAGTTGTCAGATCTGCTGTCTATTTATCAGAGCTTTTAATGGAAGATAAAAGGGAGCTAGCAAAGGAAGATAAGGAAAAAAAAAAACCAAACAAACAAACAAAACAAAACCATAAGATGATTTTACCAGTTTAACTGAATGCATGATTAGATGTTGCAAATTAATGTTCTACCTCTGCTTCAGGAAAGTGTCCAGTTAGGACACAGGAAGCACTAGAAAAAGATCGATTTCTATATGCTTACTCTTTCACACAGCTTCTTTGTGAAATGATTTAGCATAGTTTACAGATTGACTAAATTCCCACTGGAGTAGTAAGGCTGTTTCAAGGTGCAGATAACATTTCTTTCATAGCAAAGTGAAAATAAAATATGTACATATGTATTTAACTTTCACATTATTTGACTGTCATATGGCTTCATGACAGTTGCAGACCACATGAACCACATCAAGTCTCAGTCCTTTGCAGAATACATAGCAATGAAAATGGAAAGTTGTTTTCTTTAAATATATAGTCAACATTTGTCTTCTTACAAAAGTAAACTTTTTTCATTGCTAAATACCATTTTCAAGAGTAATTTCAGTACCTGAGAGTTTATGCGATAGCACTAATGACTTTAGTTAGAATTTCCCACGAGCGATTCAAACACAATTTACCCTTAGGAAACCAAAGCAGGGAAACAGTAATTAAATGTCAAGCACCAGAAATAAATATTTGCTGAAGTCAAGGAAAAGCAATTCCATGGTAACAAAATTTATTACATAAGAAGTCAATGAAGGCTTTGACGATACTCTTGTTTGAAAAAAACTTTTCTCCTAACATAAAGCCACAAGATTAAGTAGAATTATCTTGGAGTAATTCATTGCCCAAACTACACCAGGATCAAAATCTGATAAAAGTAACACAGAGAATTACATTAAATCTCAGTCCCACACTGGTGACACACAAAGCAGACAGCTAATCACATGCCTTTTTCTCAAGTGATTTCAGTTCTACTCTTTCCCCAGAAGGATCACAATTCCAGCCGGAAGCTGCATCTAAATCTATAATCAAGATTACTAGACTGTAGCTAAAAGCTGGAAATACAAAACTCATGGAAGTAATCTGTAAGAGCACACACCCAGTATTTTAATTGCAAGAAACAATAAAAGGCAAAACTGACATCTCCACTATTCTCTTATTCCCATAGCCTTGTCAAAGTATCTGAGCAGAACCTGCCTATGTAAAGGTTTAAGCAATGGTAAAGCTCCCAGTAAAATTCCCATTATTTTCTAGAGCATACAAGTATCCCATCTATAAACTCCATTTTCTCATTTAACATATTAATTTACCTTCTCCAGATATCTACCTAGAACAAGCTTAGTTATAGCATTCCAGTGGTAGAGATATTAAAACCTTCAAAACTTAAGCCAAAATCCCACTGGCAGAGAAATTTCACATGAAAACATTTACCCCACATCATAATCTGAAAAAGTAACACAGTGCACTCTTTGAAGCATTATTTTAGATCAAATCTGTGGTAAACTAGGATTTAAGGAAATTTGTTCATAGCACACTTATGTATAGTGACCTAATCTTATTTATTCCAGAACCTTTCTTTGGTTTTCTTCTGAAGATTCTTGCTGTTGCTTATATTTATGCTGTTACCTTTCAGACATGAGCACATTTATCATGATTTAAGGGTAATTCCCTCTCTCTTTTTTTTTTTTTCCACCTACAATTTCAGGTTAAAGTTTTAGCTGTTTCACCCTTTTGCTACTGAGTGCACATTTACAGAGACCCAGATGCTTTAAAGGTAACTGGACCGTTTCTGCATTAGCATAATAACATATGAAACCAAGGCCAGCCTTCATGCTCTTTGAAGTATGTATATTCTAAAATCCAGTGTTTTTAACAACAAAATTTATCACTCATAAAAAACCATGGAATAATATCACAGACGTTTAAATTCCAATGTTGCTATGTAGAGGAAAATTTCAGTGTTTTCTTACTATATTTCCAGTCATAGAAAACCTACATCTTAATTCCAAGCTAAGAACCCAAAACAAACTCAGACTGGTAATAAGCCTTTTTCTCTTAGCCAACAATATCTTAACCAAACTTTCCATTTCCTTTGTTTACAAAGTTTGTTCTAACTCCCATGTTACATGGATTCTGAGAGCACCATTCATCTAGGAAATTACTGCTAAATGGGGTAGAAAAATGTTATGATGTGCAACATCACTGTCACTGACCATGGGTCCCCATGCTTTCTCATGTATTTTATCCACACAAGCGACAAAATTGATTTTGAAGAGATACGGGTCTGCAAACCCACCTCATTTTGACCTTTTCTTTGTTGCTTTTCTCCACAAACACCTAAATTTCATCCTCCTTCAGGCATGCTAGAAAATAGTCTTTAAAAAAAAATATGCAAAAACACATGTGTTTGTGAAAAATGCTACAACAGTGAAAATGCCAAAAGACAACAAGAGTTTATCCCCAGAGAAAGTTCTGCAGTAAAGCCTCAACTGCCAATAAATCTCAGTCCTTATCTGAAGGAGCTGCCTGGGAGGCACAAGTGGATAGTTGTCTCCATGCCCATTCATTCCTTGTTAAAGCTGCCAATTTTGCCTCTTTACACAAAGGACCACAAACCCAGTATTTGCTATTTTTTTTTTTAATTCAGCTATGCAGCTCAACTATGCAAAGCAGCAGAAAAAGTCAATACACATTCCAGATTAAAAGCACAAAACCAAAACCCAAACCAGTTTCTTTTTAAAGAGTACAGGAGATGTATGATGTATTTTTTTTCTTACCACTCCAAACAATTCACACTGCAGGGTATCTACTGGTGATCACTGGGTGTGCTGGGAAGGTTCTTGCTCTCCCCCAGCCTGAAGGACTGCTACCCAGGGAACACCGTAACTACTATTAAAGCTGTTTGTATCAAGTCTTGGGACAATTACAGAAGTAAATCATGTAGCCTGGATCTGCTAGCATGGCTTTTACACATATGTCAAACCTCCCTATTTGTAATGGGCACAAACCATTAAAAAGTGAAACAAATTCCACAGAAGGATTTGGCTTCTTGTGCACTGCAACAGACATAACAGATTTCAAGTATAAAACTTGCTCTTCGGAAGATTTTTTTAATTGCCAAAATGCTACCATCTGTTCTAGGTTTACTGAGAAAGACAGGAAGGGCTGTTGAGGCAGTAATACCAGTGTATTTGAGAAATCAATGGGAAAATTTGAATTGTGCATCTGAGACTCTGCCAACCTGCCCTAGCTTTGGTCCCCTGGTCCGTATGTCTGAAAATTGGTGCCATGTCCAAAGATGATGCTCCTTGTTAAATTTTGTCTCAGGTTTCATCTCAGGGGAAGGAAGCACCGCATCTCATGTGGTCTGCAGGGATTCTTGCAGGTTTGAAACCTACTGCAAGAAATTTGGTTTTGTTAGCAATTTTTAGAAATTGAAAGCTGGAAGAAAAAAATTGGCCCACATCCCCGGCCTGGTCACACAACTAGGAGTCCTAAAAGCTTTAAAGAAAATCAAGGTCATGACTGTGATCCTTTTAGGAGAGACTAACAGCACATCTTTTTTAACTCACCACCAGCCTAAACTTAAAACATTCCAGCCAGCCCTACAGAAAACAGAACCAAAGTTAATCAACTTCATGTGAAATAGAACCAGGAAAACCCATGGGTGTCCCAGGGAGGCAGTGCCTCTTCAAGCTTAGAAATACTCTTTGACACATTTTGACCCACTGTATCCTACTTTGGAGCTATAGCACAAGGTACAATCTAAATCTGAGTGGGAGAAGGATAAATGGGGTTATAAAAATCAGACAGAATGAGACATAAGAGAGGGAACAGAGTATGCCACAGCTGAATAAAACTGAATTCTTGCACTTTTAATAGTTGAGGCTGGTAGTTGTCAAAAATGAGATACCAAACTAGATGGAATTAACCTGCCATCACAGCAGTCCTAACTTGCTTGTGTTTCTAAAAGGAAAGGCATGCTGTATTTCTTTCTATAAATCCTAAATGCTATTTCAAGTATTAGGCCTTTCCCTATAGATAAGAGAGTAAGTGTTAAAAAGTGTAGCTGTCTCTAAATAAAAAGCTGAAAACTGAAGGAAATATCTTTGCCAAAATATAATAACAACCTCTGAACTCTTTCTTTAATTTCATATCTGGCTTCTGTTTAATCAAAACAATCTCTTCCCCCCATTAAAAGCCACTTTGGCTTAGATCTCTAGAAAACCCAAAGTGCAAGGTCGGAGCTGGAGCTGTTACTTGAAAAAAAGTGCCATTTCATGAACATAGGGGCTACACTGTCACCACAGTATGGCATTCATCATATTAAATTTCATTAATCTGTGAGGTAATAAAACTCTATATGCTGCCTTTTGCTCAGGAATTAAGAGTCTTCATGCCAAACCATAGGGTTTTTTCTGTCTTCCAAAAACTAGTAACCCAGCAGTATGATTATCTCTTTGCTATAAGTAACAAACTAATATGGTTTATGGCTCTAACTACAGCCTATTTTCAAAGTTTTTTCACTGAGGCACAGATTTTTGTAGAGGTATTGGTGAGTGATGCTTTAGAGTGGGATTAACAAGTAACTGCTCACTTACCAAAAGCAAGATGCAAGGTGTTGTTTTAATTCCTTCCACACAGGCAATATTTGCATCCAGAGCAAGACTCCGTGGTTCTGTCAATGAGAACAGTTCCTTCCCATTTTTCACAAGTGTTTTGGTGAGCCAGAGGGGGAAACATTTTAGAGTGATCACAGGAAGAAAGAGGAAGGTACATACACAGATAGTGCAGGGGTAGGCGCTGCCAGGTTCCAGAAACAGTTCAGATTTAATTAGCACTGCTTGATGTTCCAACTGTTTCAGGGATTCACACCTGAACTAAACAGTGAGACATGGAATTTTATAAGTAAAGTCTAGAAAAAAGAAAAAGCATTATTATAGTATATAATTTTACCCTCAGAGAAATGCCAGATTTTCATACATTTTTCATACCAGATTTTCATACTTTTGGTTTAGAGTTAGGGTGAACAGATGTTTCTGACTTTGGAGACATTTCACCCAGAACAAAGTTCCCCATATTTTTAAAGGATATCATTAAGAAACTCATCCTAGGATCTGCACCGTGCAAGCAAGGAGCTTCAGTCTCGCTTCACTAAAATTCAGAGGTTTCAGTGAAGTTCCCTGAAGCAGCTGCAGTCTGCCCCTGCTTTATAAAGTGAAGGACCTGTAATTTATACCTAAAACATTTCACTCCTTATTCGGTGCACTCAGTCTAGAATGTCAAATTACATCTTTTTAATGAAAACTCCAATGGTGGAGCACTAAGCAGAGTAACACTGCGGCTTAAGGCTACAATAATATTTCGTCTTGATAGGATCAGTAATCAAAACTAAATATTAAACACTGCGCACGAAAAATAAGTGTCCATTTCAGGAGTAATTTTTACAGCCCAAGGCAATATTTCAACATATTTGTATTCTGCTCTAGAATTTCTTGTTCTTTTCCAGTTTTGCTTTCTTTTGTTCCATTCACGGAGCAAAATTCCATGTGGATGTACTCTGCTCTTTCTTGAGGGAAGTTAATATATTTTTAATTAATTTAGCCAAATAGTCACATTGCTGAGGCAGGAGTAACCTCTCTACTAATAGCAAGTTCAGTAAACCTTTCACGGCAGCTGTTAACACCTCTTCTCACCGCCAGAAACTTCCGGATGGTGACTTGGAACAGAGTCTTTCCATTTCACAGCAAGATAAGCAGTTCTAATTCTTTCTCTATTGGAGCAAGATGACAGTATTTTAGCCCAGGGGCAAAAAAAAGAAGGAAAAAAAAAAAAAAGAAAAAAGACAAGTATCAAAATTATGAAGTGAAAAACTCTTAACAGAAAACCAATACATTCCTTTTCTAAAACCAAGGAAGAAAATTAAGTTGAATGAGAGCCCACAGAGTAAAAGAAAACAGACAAAACCATGGGAGAAAATCAGGGTGGAGAAACAGCAAGAGTGAGAGTAAGCACCAGGAGCTGAGGGAATCAGTAAAAAGGTTATGATCCAGGGAGAGAGATACAAATCTATACAAATCATATGCCATAATTCAACTCCAGCTCCAGATGGACAGACGTGAAAGACAGGAAGATATCAAAGTGGAAAGAGGAGGCGGGGGGGGGGGGGGGGAGAGAGAGAAAGAGAGAACCACAGAGATTATTTTACTTTAAACATCATATAGTTTATTATAAAAACTAAATGATAGTCTGCAGCTAAAGAATTGTCAGCTGGAAAGTTCATCTGCTATGGCTCAGCTATGCCCTTGTGTATTTTAGCAATTTTAATTAAAATCTTACATAATTCTAAGTAATTTTTGCTAATATGTTTCTGCTCCAATTTCAGACAATGAAACATGGTCTTACTCAGACCTCTAAAACAATCAGTAAGTTCCATAAAGTGTGTACTGTCAAAAGGCCAAAGCCATAAAATTCATGATTCTCTTATTCAATGTGAACAGAGCATTAGAAAATATACTGTAGGGAATAATCCTGTGCTGGCAAGGAGATGACTTAACGGGCCTTTTATATCAATTCCTAATGATGTTATCAGTGCAGTACTCGACCTTTTCTCATTAATCACGTCTGCTGCCACATGGGTAGTTTAAAGAGTTTTCAATGTTTTTAAATATCCAAGGAGTTAAAAGGTGGTTGTATCATTAAACCTTCTGACCTTATCCCTTGCTTCAGGACAAAATGTTTCTCCTCCCATTCTTTCCACACTTATGAAATTAAAGTTAAAAATAAAAATTAATTCAGGGATCATCTACGTCTCCACGCTCCAAGCATATAGGACTTGACTCCCCTCTAAAAAGGGCTGGAAGAAACTGGGTCAAAATAATTCCCCTACCCCAAACAGCACTAGTTTCTTGAGCTGAGGAGCCACAGCAAACTAATCCAGTTGTTCCTGTGCAAACAAAACCAGACCATGTCAGTAGAACATGGCACACGAAAGGGTTAGAGGATGCCTCTCCTCTTCAGTCCATTTGAATTATTTCACACAAGCCAGAAGGATACTTTCTCAAGACTATTAGTCCCGTACAGTTCTAACATCTACAAGTAATTTTTCATTTATAGTATTTGCTACATTTTCACTTTTCTGTGGATGTGTACCTCTGCTGCTGCACAAACATCTGCAGGAAGTGAAAGATGGACAGTTGTACAGACACTCATGGGACAGTTCTCATCAAAGGGGCTCACGTGGCTGTCTTGACTTCTCACTTGATTCTGTCACACTGAATCAGCAGGGAATGTGACTTCCAATGGGCACAAATCACAGACCAGAAATACCAAATAGTGAACAGCTGAACTGATTTATTCCTGATGGAATTTGTTCAGGTGGAAACATTTCACTGCTGAGAGCATGTTCACCTGTCCGTATCACATAGCTAGACTAAACCCAACAGAATGAAACACACAAGTCTGCTCACTGGGATTGTACAAATGGAGCAAAGAAGAAAATTTGTCAAATTATCATCTTTGATAGTTCACCTAGAGCCATAACCACTCACTTCTCCATTCTGTTTGAAATTGTCTCCTTCCATTAAGATAAATTTTCCCTAATAGCTTCTATCATGGAATTATTTTGCCCTCACACTCCATGATTCAACTCCCCCACATCCTGAAAGGAAAACAGCTGTCTACGCCCAAACTGCTTTACTGATCCAGCAGAACTACTGTAAGCAAGTCCGAAATTCTTGTTGTTGTTTTATTTGGAGACCTAGGGAAGATTACGGAGTAAAGCATCCTCAACTTGAGCCTCTAGGGGCACAATATTGATTCCTTCTAACCACAGCGAGTTACAAAACATCTGACATCTGCAGTTCTTGGTGGATCAGCTGCCTTGCCAAGTAAGCAGAGAGGAGATTAAATTAAACAGAACTCAAAATATGAAATATCCTCCACTGCTCCAGGATCTTTTTCCTCACTGGTTGCAAGTGAAGGCAGAAAGATGATCCCCCCACAGACTGTGCCTTGAGGGCTGGGTATGCAACTGGCAGGTACTCAAGCCTATATTTAAAAGCATAGTGGGAGTGGGGGAGAATGGAGAGGAGGGGGAGAGAGAGAGTTGCTGAGAAAGGTGGGCTATTTTGGGCCACAAAATGACTTTGTAATCTAGAAAGAGTGGGGTTTTTTCTTGGGGAAATGGGAGGGAGGGGAGAGGGATGGAGGAAGGGAAATATTCTACAGTTCTTTCAAAGTAATTAAAAAAATTTTTAAAAAACCCAAAACTTAAAATATGTGAAATCTAAAGACAAGAAATCTTTTAAAAACCTAAGTTCTGATAGTTTCTCTCTCAGCAGTGCATGGACAAGCTTTGTCACTGCAAACATAAACGCTAGGTGAACAGAAAGGACAGGAGTAAAATGGTTTTCCCTTTTGGAAAGTGTATCTGCTCAATATGCATTTTGTGCATGTTCACCACAGATTCACTGAGGGTCTACAAGTGGTCTGACAGTTAACTAATTAGAACGAAAAATATTCTACATAAAAGAGAATCCTTATCAGTCTTTTAAGACCTGATAAATCTCTAGCAAATACGTTAATTAAGAAGGACTATGCCAACTGAAAGTGAGGATGATATTTCACTTTTCAATATATTGCTAGGGTAGGAATTTTTTTCTTTGTAACTGAAGTTCACTGTAGATGCCTTCTTACTTATGTGATATATTAAAAAACATACTTTATTTCCTGACTAGCAGACCATACTGCCTTTATTAAAGATTATTCCTCTGACAATACCATTTTTTCACTTGTTCAACCTCCTTTTTGGAACGTTTCTTAAAGTACATAAAGATTACTTAAAATATGGTTCAGTAGATATCGCTCTCATAACTGTTACTGTATTTCCCCAAGAGACCGATGAGTAGAACGTTAAACTTAATGTAGTAAACTGTATGGCAAAATGAAGAGCATAATAATTAAGAAAGCCTTTACACTGTAAGAGAATCTTAAAATGGTCTCAAAAGGACTGGAACAATGCCAGAAACCCTTCTAGCGAACAAGGTCTTTAATAAAAAGTTGCCCAAAATTTGCCAAATTAATCATAAGCCCATTCCTGCTTCTTGTAAACCAAATAAGAAGTAAAAGCTGGGAAAGAAAAATTATATTTAGGAGCAAATAATCAGAAAAGCTTTTAAACATGAGAAATATGTTACTGTTACCTGATTGTCAGGCAGATCTGCCTATATTAGCAGCCTTTATTCCCAACTATACTGTTTGACCCATTTGCTTCACTTCCCTTCCTTTGATTTCTCATCTGTAAATAACATCACTGAATTATTTTACCTCCTTGACAGAGTGTTGTTAAGATTAATTAGTTAACGTCTGGAAAGTATTAAAAAGATAAAAAGCATTATAAAAGCACCAGCTAGCATCTGAGAGCTACAGAAAGGCAAAAGACCCTTGTTATCATCAATCCACGAGTGAGAACAGTAGTATTATAAAAAACATGTTGGAATTTTAAGGAAAAGAATGAGCAAGAACAGAGAGGAAAACCCTGCAAAGGACTGATTCTTAGTTTACAGAGACTCTGGACATTGACTTGTGTTTTCATTAAAGCTAGAATAATCAGAAGGTCTGCCAGATACATAAAGTAATATAAAAAGCATTTTAAAATAGTAGCCTTTTTTCCTCAAAATGCATTTTCCAAACCTCTTATTGTGCTTTTCTCACTTACTCATTACAGCTCTCTGTCCTGCTTGCTTATAAAAATGTACTCTCACTGGTTTTCTTTTTACCTTTCTTCTTAGTCTGGCCATCACAATTCATTCTTGTCTATCTCTTGTATTACTATGTCCCATATCAAGATTAAATCCAGATGAGATTTCCTGCCAAAACAGAAATAAATTCCTTCATGGATTGGACCTGTCTGCCCAGAGATGTAATGGGATTGAAAACAATAACCCTCTAATTTCACTATTGCTCTAGAAAATACACTACTTCCCTTCAAGATTTTTTTTCATTTTCAAACTGGAGTTCAAAGGATGGGGATTTCACACTCTGCCTTTATTCACCAAAAACACAACACTTGAAGGGGATAGATAAAGAAGACTAAGGGGCAGCTTCCCTTAACAGTAAGTGGGAGGCCAAGTTTCAGTAGCAGGACAGCGATGTGAAAAGGACTATAACATCACGATAGTAGGACTAATGCTCCAGGGGCTGTCTCTTCCAGTGATGCAATGGCAGATGTGCCAGTACATGCACACAGCACTGCAAATTTTGCAAGTTCACAGCCAGTCTTGCAGCTTTTGATGTTTTCCTTAATTCTCCAAACTGCTGTGAGGTCACAAGATTTTTATTTCTGACAGTGAAATTTCTCACTCATGTCAATATGGTGAATGGTTTTGAAATGTGAATTCCAGCCAACCAAAAAGAGTAAAGGAACTAAGTTTATTATCTTTAATGCAGTGTTATATGGCATACACAGGTATGTATACACATGCACAAACCTGCACACAAACAAACCAGTCTCACACAGACAAAGGAGATTTTTTCTTTCTTTCCCCAAGTACATCAGGATGAAAGAAGAGAACAGCCAAGAATCATCATCTTCCACTTTTTCACTGCAGCCTTAATCCAATTTAATGAAACACAGAAATGTCTAATACTCTCAGATTGCATATCCTTTTAGTAATTAGTAGGCAGAAAGATGCATATTTAGGACAACAAAGAAAAGGAGAGCTAGAAAACTATCTCATAAAAATCAGCCAGTGTATTTGGATGTTTTGTCACCTCATCAAGGAAGAGGGGTTATGGGTATTTTATGTAAAGAAATGAAAAAGCAGTAGGAAAATTCTGGTAAATTTGTCCCAGAAATACTCCAAACAAGGCATATTGTTTTGGTTTTTTCTTTCTACTAATGCCACAAGGAGAAAACAGCTGGCCTCGTCTATAATACATGTACTCAGATTTCCAACAGCAAATAGGCACTGGTAAATGAAAAGCATCTTTTGCACAACTTGATTGTTAAAAACTTTTAGGGGTATCCATTGATTTTTTTTCCACTAGTGTAAGAGTACAAGCAAAAATAAAGTGAGTATTCCTGTCTACACATATATATGACTTTTACTCAAGCACACTTTAAATCCACTTATAATATACAGCATTTATTGTACACTGGTGATTGATTAAACGAAACTTGGTGCATTACTAAATTCAGAACTTTATCAACATCTAAATATATTATTATAAAAGGATACTTTTGCCAGCAAATTTTACAATATGGCAAAAACTAGACTTCTTTAAAAAGATTTAGTTTCCTTGAGCTCATTGGCATCAGTTATGCTCCCATTCCTCCTCTTTTCTTCCATTTCTAAAAACACCCCACAGTTCTTGTCTACCTTTGCCTGACTTTAAAGGATGTGTATTTAACCAGGCTATGGTCAAACAAATCACCACATCTGCTTCTTTAAATACTGATAAATTCAATTTGTATAATTTCTGCAGACTTCTCTATGTTCCTAGTTTTGTAACGAATATCTGTGTATCAAAGGTTGAAAGAATTAAAAAGGCTAAGACACGTGCCTCTGAGTTGCCATTGAAAAGGCTGAACAGTACTATGTAATTTTACCAGCTTCTGCACTGGCATCAAATACACGCCTGCATTGTGTTCCTGGTGCAAAGTGGCCCATTCAGGGCCTTCCCAAATATAGACCAGAAATTCATTGAACATTTTCCTTTTTCATAACAGCTAATTTGATTTGTCCCGTTTAGTAGTCAACCACTGCCATTTCACCCTTGAATGAAAAAAGACCTCACTGGATGCAATCTTTAGCTTGGGTTAATCAGACCAGCTTCACCGAATTAAAACAGCATATTTCAGAATGTAGCTCTTCTCATTCAGAAAAGATGAGTAATTCTACCTCCTAAGCAAACCAACAGCACTCACTAGGAGTCCTTTCAGCACGAACTTTAAAGCAAATCAATATACTGACAGTATAACACAACATATTCTGGGGAAAATGCATGCTCACTTGTACAGATAGATGTACTAGATGTAGCTACAGGGATGTTGTGTTGTTTTCCCACCAGTATATCTGTGGTAGAAGTAAAGAAAGAGCTGTGATCTTCAAGGAGAAAGCAACAAACATGACCAAGCGCCAGATTTCCAGCATTAGATCCAGAGGCACAATTATCCCAGAGGAGAAAAATCTGGAATTCATAAAAAGCATTAGCTACCAAATATGTGACCACAGAAATTGCCAACACCAACTATTTGACCACAGAATCCAGGATACTTTAACCACAGCCGTTCCCAATTTAAAGCCAGAAATATTAATGTAATATATCTAAAATAGTCCAATATATCACATGGCAAATCCCAGCAAGGAAAGGACTGCGTTGCTTGCCTTCCCCCAGCCGGGAGCGGGTGGGTTGGGTAAGGCGCTGGCTGCCAGCGCATTCCTGGGGACTGGCAGCACGGGCTGTCTCGCTGGGGCTGAGCTCTGGCCAGCTGGCAGGAGCTGCAACCCACTTTCCGCTTCCCTCTCCTCTGAGTTCCTTTAGCTTTTTAGGAAATTATTCTGAAGTCCTTCCCTCCGCCCAGATTAGTCTTTGGCAGTCAAGGGGGAAAAAAAAAATACACCGGAAGGAATATAAAAGGACTGCTCTTATGACATGGCATTTTTAAACATTTACAGCAAGAGACTGAGAAATCTGCCTTCACAGAACAATCAGACATCAGATGTCAAAATCTATTTAATCCTATATAATGATTGAGGTAATGGGACAAATCTAGTTCCTTCTAAATTCCATAGAGCAGCATATTTAGGCATTATCTCATTGTTCTTAAACCTATATGCATTTTTCAATAAAATAGAAAAGAACCACCTGCACTGGGCCAGCCATCTCCAACTACAGGCAAACATGTAAGAGTCCAGGGAAGACTGATCACCTGCTCACTCCGTGCCTCCTCCTCAGGCTTCCTCCCCTCAATACGCACTAGATGCCAGAGGCAGGAGCACACAGCATGCTCAACAGATGAATTACGTGAAATACCAACATTAAGTGTCATGGGAGGATAAAAACCAATGAGGAACAGCAAGCAGTTTAGGGTTGGGCTAGTCTGGGTGCAAGATTCAGCTCTGTCTGGCTTTCAAAGGGCACCTGCTAGAGTTGCTGATCCATCTTATTAATCAGAGAATAACCCAAGCCAAGGAATTGCTACCAGGCTGGCAGGACAGTCCCAGCACCCCTGTTTTCCCAAGGCCTTCATGCTACCAGCTGGGGCACCACACTCCCAAAATTTTCTACTGAGCTCCGGTGTTAGTATGCATTGGAGGAAGCAGACAAAACACACAGTGACAACTATCAGCATGGTCCATCTTTAAGCCCATGTTAAAATGGATTACTTCTGGTATATGAATCTTCATACTTTAAGACAGACAAAAGGGACTTTTTATTTTTTTTTTTAGTAAAGCAAGTCTTCCTGCATAGCAGCTGTAGATAAATTATTCCAGCTGAGAAAGTCCAAGAGGTGAGCCAAGCTTTACTGATCACAGTTCAATACCTATGAATAATACCAGCCTTGTCTCCACCACCTTGTGGCAATTTAATTTCCCAAAAATATCTATCTACCCATGCAGTTTAACCACCTGTGTAAGAATATCTGCAAAAGTAACACTCACTGACTCCCAATGCATTTACAGGAGCCACCTTTGACAGCTTGCTGTTTTCCAGCTATGCAGTGAATTAGTTGCTTTCATATTCCTGTCTTGACAGGCAATACAGATTTCCTTTTAAGATGTGTTAGCTCAATTTAGTTAACATATAGTACCTGAAAAACACCATTAGGATGCTAACACACAAGTATCTCCCTTTACTGGCTGCCACCATTAAAATGAATGAACAAGTACCTGGTTTTTAATGCAGTCCTGTTGAAAACTGAAAATACAGAATCTCTTTTTATGTTTGGGTTGTTTTTTTTTTTTTAAGTTGACTGCAGGGATGAGATACATGCTGATTCTTTAGCACCATATCAGTAGTGAATGAGTAGTTTATTCATATAATGTATATAATCTTTTTTCTGTTCAACGGCTCTCTATCAGTGGCCTCATGCAAGAAGAGCATCACAGGAGACTCAGAAGGTGACTGACAGTAGCGTATGTTGAAGCACTTTAAATTTTGGGGAGGCTTTAGTTCATTCAGGCAGAGGAAGTTGACCATGAAATGGCAACACAGGGAATCTGAGGAGAAATGAACCCTATGCAAAAAAATGAAATGTAAAAGACATACATTTTTCAACAGAGTACAGTAAGAAGGCAGTAACACAGAACTGTGTGCTGCCAGTGTAAGCCTGCAGAGACAAGCGCGTAACAACTGGCTCTAGTAACAGACCAGGCATCGCAACTGGGATCAGAACACCTCAGTAGACACTATTAAATGACCCAGAGCTAACCCTTGACAAGGTACATGGAACTTGCCATGCAAAATAGGCTGGTTTCTGGAAGAAGGATGGTCCTCTGCCATTGCAGACATTATTAAAAATCCAAAATTCTCTAAGAAAATCAAATGAGATAAAAAGACATACAGATTTTGAAGACCGAATTACAAAAAATACGCTGTAGCCAACATCATCAACCACAAAATCCTCAGAATTTGGGAAAAAAGATGCAAGAACTACTAAGAGTTTCACCACTTGGCTACAAAGTTAGCAATGGCCAGCTTAGCATGCACAGAGTTGACAAAAGTAACAATATCCACTATTATCTCAAAACAATTATTCAGAGAAGACAGGATCTCAGAAAAAGATTAATGAACTATCAGTTAGAAAACAATAAAGGCCATTTTTCCTTTTTATATTTGAAACAAGTGTAGAAGCTAACCTGATGGTATAAAAAAATGCCCTTCTCCAAGAAAAAGCACAAGTAGTAGAAGATGAATGGGTAAAGACTCACAACTTGCATTAAGGAAGAGTGTGTGTATCGGTGAACAAGAAATTGAAAAGATGCAATGTGCAGCCATCTTGAAGATAGAAGTAGCAACTGCTACACCAAAACAGCTGCTACCTCTTATCAACAGGACAAACTTCTTGGAAAAGAGGGACAGCAAAGCAGTTCAGGAAAAAGCTGAGTACTTTTGCAAGGACTCAGGAAATCCTTGTAATGCAAAATACAGTTCAGAAAGCCTTCCCTGTTCATATCAGCGAGATCCCGATCTTAAGGAAAAGGTAGGCACATTATTCTGAGAATCCTATCCTAGGAGAGGTCTCAGCAGAATGGGTATATTTTCAGGTCACTGCCACAGAAAAACACAGGCATTTTGTTTCTAAAAAGATACAGAAAAAACAAATAAAAATGTACAAGAATTTATGTTTCCTAACATAGAAGCATCTTCAAGATAAGGCTGCTGCAGAATTATTTTATAAAATTAACACATCTGCAAGTTTTTATTGCAAAAATCAAAACCTGACATCATGTCTTTAGGAGAACCTTTTTCCCAAACTGACACTTGGGTTCTGTACAGCTTCCACATTGCTTCACCAGGAAATACTACAGTTGCAAAGCGAAATAATTTCTACACAGAACACATTAATGATTTGAGAGAATATGATGCAAAGCTACAAGTAAAAGTCGTATCAGTGCTCTGATTCCCTGCTCCTTCCAGCATCACCTTCCTTTAAGTTCCCCTACTTCTTCCTTACCACTGCAACACTTCTCCCTTACAGTTTGGGCTAGAGTGAAAAATCTGCATCACCAGGATTGCTCAAAAGCGAATACTGAAAGTGAATGCAGCAAAAGAATACAGGTTGGCAATAGCAAACCTGAGGAAATTACCAGTATAACCTGTTCCAGACAGTCAAGGAAAAGATATATACGTTCCCTGAAGCAGCAAACTGCATAGGGACTTTTTCCTTTTTTTTTTTAACTCTTAATCCAGATCCAAATCTAGCAAGAGTATCAGATTTGCAGTTTGGAGGAAAGGCTGGGTTCTGCTAGACTGTGCTAGCACTAGTCACACAGTAAAATTTTCTACAGTGCAAATAAAGGTATCACAGTTTGTCTTTAAATTCTGCTCTGTGTTAAATGCTTGCAGCCAGAGCGCTGAGCATGCATTCGCTTACATACTAGAAAAAAATATAGAGCTCAGCTGTTAGAACAGAGGAGTTGGAGGAGGTGAAACTCTCTGGTACCTCTGAAACATAGCAGTTGTTCTAACTAACAAAGGTTAATAAAAGCAAAATGCTTCTAAATATAAAAGCTTTAGATTTATTGTCTTCATGCTGTGTGCCAGTTAACTTTATCGTGCAGTCATGTAAGTATAAAATAACGATTTGCAGTTGCACCTTCTCAGATGATGAGGCAAAGGATCATGTCAAGGAACACAAGCAACTTTTGCTGAAAACAGAGACTCTACCTAATTGGCAAAGGATGAGCAAAACCTTTATAATGGAGGCGTCCAAACAAAAATTCTCAGCCTTTAAAACAATATGACAATGTGATAGCTTTTCCTCTCACAGCATTTCTATTAAAAAAAAAAAAAAACAAAACCAAACAAAAAACCCCCAAAACAAAAACCAAAACTTGATTACTGAATAATAATTAATCCCAGGATCCCACCTGATGAGAGCGCCAAAATTGTCTGAACTTTTCCTGTCCAAAATTAACTGCAGAACAAGCAGTGCTGAAGTCCAGTTGACCAGGATTTTTTTATTGTTAAAACATACTGTAAGTATTGTTTAATTCTCCCACTTTCTGAATAGCTGGCTAAAGCAATGGAAATCCCCCGTCATGTTTATCTATTCCTGGATCCCTGTTATTAGTCCTTGTAAATGCAAACCAGCATTATCACGTTCTAAACACCTAAGCAAACTATCAGTGTCCCAGGAAAGCAACACGTATGCTACAGTCTACTGTGAAAAAATGATCATGATAGAAAAGACGCGAGTCTTTTTTTTTTTTTTCCCCCAGCTATTCACTTTTAACAAAGAGTCCTATGGAAAAGCCATTTTGGAATACCAATTAGAAAAAAAAAAAACAACATTGCTGAGCTGGCATTTGGTTTCTACACAGCTGGAGAGAGGAAAACATTCACCTGTGCAAAGTCAAAAAATAAAGAGCATATGTGTTTCAGTATTTTTATATTTAGAAGGGGAGTTCAAGGAGAGGTGGGCTTAGAAAGAGAGCACATTTAAAGAACAAAGGCAAGGAAGAGCAGTGGGTTTGGAATAGGAACATGTCTCTTCTTAGAGGAAAGAGACAATTCCCCATGACTGCATATTACACATATTCGGACTAAGAAGTGGATTCTGCAAGGTGTTAAGTGTTCTGGCTTGGTTCCAACAAACCACTTAATCACGTACTTAACTTTAACTACATTCACAGTCCTGTAGGAAATCAATTAAGCTGATCTTGACTACTTGAAAATGCTTGAAGTCACATGCTTGTAACTCCTGTGGGATTGGAGTGAATAAACCGCCTTTAAAGTCTCCTGTTATTTGACAGGTAAAAGCAAAAGCTGTTACAGCTAGAGCCAAGGGAAATTTAATTTGAAAATGGTCTGCCTTCAAAACTAGGTTTCATGAGAAGTTTTGTATTTCTCATTAAGATTAAAAATTTCAAAAACAATGGTCCCCCCGTTCTCCTGTTACTAAGCACAACAGGAAAAAATAATAGCTCCCACTCTCTCTTCCCCTCTCCTCCTTCCCCAATTCTCTATTCTTCATTCTATAATTTTGGTTTTTATTCCTCAGTTATGAGGAATTACAAAATAGAAGGAAGAAAAAGTGATGGAACAAAACTTTGTTAAATCTATGGTAAGAAAGAAGGAAAGAGAAAAAATGAGGAAGGCATTACAATGTCTACACATTATATTTGAAGGTCTGAAATTTTTTTAAAAAAATTGCAGCCCGACTAAATGAAATATTTTTGCTTTAGGTGTGAGCATGTATGAGATTGTAATTTTCTCATTTTTTTAAGCTGTCTCTGTAATCAAAGTTGTCACTAGTTTAAAATAAAAAAGCACTCTGAAATACCAAAGGTCCAGAATAAACATCAGTAGCAGAAGAACTGCAAATGTAAGTGCGAAAAGGGAGCCAAGTTTATCTGACTTTCAGCCCAAAGAATCCTGCTTCCCACTAACCAGTGCCCCTTTCTCCTAAAGCTGTGCTTTACATTGCTGCATGACAGCTGGCACAGAAACCACTCCCTAAAAGTCAATATGATGGCTTTTCAACTTTTGTTGCTACATCTAGATGAAGTAGGGAGGTCTGCATAGCTGTGATCCCACAACACAGTCAGTGCGCACACCATACCAGCCAATGCTCTGGGGACAACAGAATCCTCAGAATCTCCTAAACATGTTCCTCATGCCAAGCAAAAGGTCTGCAGAGTCCATGGGTGAATTTTGAATTATATGTTATTAACAATTCAGAGTCAAACAAAAAGACAAAGAATGAGTAGAGTAGAAGGTCAGCTGGAGCTCAATAATTTAAGGGCTTTACCTATAGGTAGGATAACAGGAGAGAAAAATTTTTTTTCACCTCCATTCTGTTTCTCAGTTTCCACTTCCAGGCATTTCTCTTCCTCATGAGTTGTGTGCTATCAGCTGTTTTAATATGAGGACATGCTATTTACTGGGGACTACATCCTGAAGAATTCAGTGTGGCTTTTCCCCCTGCAAGTGTCATGAATAAAACATCATAACGATGTAGAGAGTAACTGGACTAGACTACAGATTACTTTCTAAATTACAATGAAAGGGGAAAACGTAACTCCAGTGCTTCCACAGTCACAAACCACTCCAGATGGAAAGGTCTAGCAAAAGATGGCCCGTGACATTACAATCCCGATGTGTAATTTAACTAGCACAGCAACTATTTCTGTCAATGCAGATTCAACCACCTTGAGAAGACCAGCATTAGCCCTAGACGCTCCTTACTCTGACATCAGATATAGAAGACACAGAAGTCACTTTCCAGAACATGAAGCTGTCCTCCCCCAGCCCCTCCCAGTATTTTTGTCAGTGTCAACACTGCTTTGGAAATTTAGGAAGCTTCTGCACATCTGTAGTAAAAGCACCGGATTCAGCTTTATGCATAACCAAAAAAACCCACCAAACCAACTTCTGTGGCTCTGGAGCACAATGAATAGACAGCATTTAATCAGAAAAGCATGAAAAAGCAAAACACTGTTTTAATGCAAGCATGCATGATTAACCTAAACTACGATAATTTGAGCACAACGCTAAATAAAGTAGCATTATACATTGGAGATAGTTGAATCTTTTTCACAGAGGCTTGGCCCCTTGGCATATACAACCACATGTTGTATAAACTTTCCTGAAGAAACAAAATCTTATGGTGCTTCTTGGCAAGCTGCTTCCCTGAGCCACCTATTTCCAGGAGAAATTCTGTGTCAGATGCAAAAGAAACAATAGTTTTAGGGTCCTGTGTAAAGCGAAAGCATTTTATATCCACTATGAGCATATTCTCTGCAAATGTTTTCCTGTTGAAGCATTCTGTCAATAAACATTTTGAGTAGACAGACCCAGCCACGTAACATGACAGAAAATGTCTGAGAATTGAAGATATTTAAATTAAGTTTATGTACCTTCCATTGTTTTGAAACTATTGGGTTTTTAAACCAATTCTTAAATATAGCCAGACCATTTCCTCATATTGGTACCAAGTTTCAAGATGACAACCTCAAACTATTGCAAACCTCTGCTTCATTTTTTTGCTTATCTTTTTAATATCAACCCATGATGACAAATTATTACTTGTTCTTTGTATTAAAAAACTTAATTAAAAATCCAACCTTCCTAATGGCAGATGAAAACTTAATAATATAATGTGATTGCCAACTAGAACTGTTAAGTCATACTAGGGAAGACAAGGGAGACAAACTAGTAAGAAAAATAATCTAATTGTAAGCCAGCCCTCTGACTCCTGGGACAAATGTTTTGGTTTTTTTTTTTAATACTGTATAGGATTGAAAATTCTGAGCTATATCAATAGAGAAATTACAAAAGAATCTGGTATAAAATTCTAGCATTACATTTACAGTCTTGCCAGCTCTTTTTAAATTCGTGATTACATAAAATCTTTTATATTGGTACAGTGTATCAAAGCACAAGAGAATGAAACAATCTAACTTGTGTATTTTAAGTCTATGCTGATTTCTGATTTTCTATCAGCCAGCTATGAAGTTTGATTGTTTCCTTGAGTCCTATGTAACATACTAAGCTTATTCTTTCTACTGGTTTGTTTTTCTAAAAATCTCCTCAATACTAATTTCAACACAGGCAGCTGATAAACAACAAAGTTTCAGGGGCAAAAAACAGAGGGTAGTAACTAGTCTTGGCTATCTGCCACAACTACATTTGTACATGAATTCCTGCATCTGCACTGTACCACCTTATTTTCTGACTCAATTATCAAAAAACATATTGTATGCAATTCAAAGTAGCTCTTTGTTTCTATCTATCAGAGGATGGTCACAGAGAAGCTGAAGGACCATGCATTGAACTTTTGGGTTTTGTCTCTATTACTTGCAGATCTACACAGCCATGATGCACCTTCGCTGTAGCTACTGGAGAAGTACTGAAACCTTTCAGGAGTACCTTCCATCCATCCATAAAGCTCCACACTTTATCATCTGAGTGAAAAGGTAAAACCCAATAGTTGTATCTTATTTATGACTATGTAAACCTCAGCCACTTCACAGTAGAAATGTTAAATATCAGTGCACAGATCTAGATAATCACACTTTCTTTTTGACATCCATTTAGAAATGTCATCCTTTCTCTCACTGCTTGGTTGTTAATCAACATTGAGAAATGCAAATGCAATGAAAGAAAAGCAAGGCTAGAATATTTTCTGGAATATTGCCCTTTTTTCAAATTAGGTTACGTCGTTTACATGTTTTATCTCTTCCTGGATAGAAGAGAGTTTATAGCTCTCTCTCAAACTAGTAATATGCTACATGCCTGCAATGCTACTTGTTCATTAGCTCACTAAAACCAAGATCGTCAGCCTGGGGAACATTCCCAGCAACAGACTGGGGAGATTTGGAAGGAACAAGCCCCTTCATTCCCCAGCCAGTGGGCTGATCACAGTGCAGCATTGCAGCAGTCAGTACCGCAGTCCTGAGGGCTGCAGTCCCCACCACTTCCCACCATGACTGTGGTGGAGTAGCCAGAAAACACACCTTGTCAGGGATCTGGTGGCAATTGCCTGGCTCCTCCCTGACTGGCACGTGCCCTGGCCTCCTGGCTGTCTTCAACAATTTAATATAGGTAATCCCAGCAGAGAGAGATCTCAGTGCATGTAGAGGATTACTGAACCTGTGTACAGCTCAGGGAGCGGCTCCTACATAATAGTTCATAAGACACGCTGTAGTCAAAGTCTTTCAAGCCTGAGTAAGTACATTTATATGAACCCATGCACAGAAAAAGTTTAAAAGGATGTATCCAGCAGCAAAACAGAAGCAACTCCTGGACTTTCCCCTATGCCTTCTTATCAGTCTAGACTATAGATGTTGAATCCACTGTCTTCTTTTGAATACTTTATGGCTTCACAAGAAATGAGAGGCTCATACTCTTCCACAAACCTCATGCATTATCTTACTTGAGTGATCCAGTTATGACAACTCTTCAGTTTTTACAATTCATTCCTTGTATTCATTTCTTGTTCTGTCAGATAGTTTTACCAACTGACTACTTGATTTGGTTAAGCGATCCATGCTTATTTAGGATGCAAAAGCCGCTCGCCTATCATAAATAAAGATGGCTACCAAGATTATTTCTGACACTACCAGTTCTTCACCAGAACATACAAAAGGCCTTATTTAATTTCTTCCACTATGACAGAATGACCAAAGTTTTGGTAACTGTGTGTTGAGCAGTCAACTGTGTGTTGAGCAGCCGTAAGAGCTGCACCAAAGCCATACCCATTCACCTACACTTACACAGGGAAGTAAGGCACAGCACTTTCAGAAAGCTCATTATCTAGGCTCAAGAGGCAAATGTCAGTTCCAAGTCCCAGTCAATGTGCTAATAAAACATGACCTATACTGCAACAGTTTTCCAAGGACTCTTGAATCCACCCTCCTTCCTGTAGCGGTCTGAGAAAGGCTAGTGCAGATCACAAATAAACATCAGTCAGCTCTGGAATTACTGACACAGAGCGCTCTGCATGGCTGGCATATTTTCTGTGTTGCTTGCAAAGCAGCAGGCATCTCCCTTTGTTGCCGATGCAGATTGTTTCCAATCTCTCAGCATGTCTTTCTCAGCCACTTGCTCCTGAAACTTAAAAGGAAAACAGTGCACACTTAATTTGAAAAATGCTTTGCAGATTTCATAGCAGAAGGGGTTGAGTAGGTTGGAGGGGGTAAAAGAAACTGTTTCACAGTGTTATTGAGGCCATGTGTGACGAGCTAAATGAAACCTTCAGTCAATTCTGTCACAAGTTATTTTCACTTCTTACAATTTGCACAACCAAGTGGGTGGCCATATGTCTATCCCTTCTCCTTGTTTTTCAACAAATGAAAAGAGGAGGATTTTAATTTTTTTTAATAGTTTAGGTCATAGCAGCTATGCCTTTATTGTTTTCAGATTGACTATGTGCAACTGAACAAGTTTCCTCATTAAACTTAAACACAAAAGCAGATGACAATGATGCTGATGAGGCTCCTTGTACTGGTGGATTACTTCAACGTATCAGGCTATATTTATCTTTCATTCTGCTAAGAAAAAGGTCATGCACTGTCTTACACACATCATGGAACCAGAGTGTAAATGCAGAGACAAAACACCAGCCTTTGTCCAAGATATTCAAGCGAAAATAAACAGAGTGAACAAAGTTGACAGTAAAAATAATAAGCAAGTCTCATTCGTCTTTCCTTTTCACACTCAAGCAAAGGTCAAAATTGAGATAAACATAAATAGGATTTTTTTCCCATAATGAAGCATAATACAGGACAAGGCTAGGGCTGTCTTCACAGTCTACACAGACTAAGCAGAAAAGTTCCACAACAAAAGTATTGGCCTCAATGGCATACGCAGTGATAGGACTGTACTCCAAATAGGAGATTTGGGGGAAAAAGCATCAGGGAGATATAAAAGAGTTTCATGTCTCCAGTCTGTCTCACAACTCAATCCGTTAAAACAGGTTTTTCCTTCCGCCTGCTGATTAACAGTATTATCTTTTCCGTTTCTAAGCACATTGGAGGTGCGGAAGCACATATTTAATGCAGCAACCAAGTTCACCCTGAGAATTAGGAGCGGACCTTTATAATCTTATGATTTCATTGCTTTACTCATCTTCTCTGATTTAAACTATGCAGCATTTCTGAGTGAGCAGAGGACACCATTTCTGCCTCGTTCCAAAGCAGCTAGCCTACACAGAAAAGCAATTGTTTGGGACTAAAAGCAATAAATTCATATACATTTTTAATATTCCAACAATGGAAAGTGGCAAGACAGTTCTTTCAAACTGTTCAGCATATCTATGAGATATTAAATTGGAGTTCTGGTAAAACAATCACTTATCCTATTTCCCATTTAACTGAAAGCTAGTCAAGCCATACTCTGGGATAAGTATTGAGAATACCATTCTTCAGAAAGGGGTCAATTCATGCAACACAGTTCAGCCCCAGCATATTAGAAAGATTTTGGATTGTAGTGTTACTCCCAGGGAGACTACCTTCTGGAAATTGATATTCCAGCATGGCAATCGTTTTACCTCAAAAAGTGCAAAGTCTTTACTGAGTGAGCAATAAATATATATACATGTGTCAGGGAACAAAGAAGAAAGCTGGGTTGTTTGCTTTTTTTTCTCTACCTTGGTTCTACATTTTCCATCCATTTATCCAAATTCCAGTCTCTTTTCATGCTTCTCCATTCCCACCTCTTTTTAAGTTCTTTACCAAGGCAACGTCACTCTTATCTTCCCCCCACTGTATAACTCTCACTCCAAGCACCTGTCCTGCACAGGAATCCTTTTGGCTCCTAGTCTTGTTCCTTACTTTGACATGATGACTTCAACTCCCTACACACTCTTCATTTAATCTTTATTTCCTAAATGCTAACCCATTCTATCATCTCTACCTATAACTGAATTTCCTAAACCATTTGAAGACAATAGTCCTTGGCAGTTCTTAAAATACTGTAACCAACTTTTAACAGTGATTTTTTTTTTTCTCAGTGCAGACCTTGTTTTCCAAGATTTCCTGCTATTTAAAACTTGTTATACTCTTTTAAATCAGTGCATTACACTGAAAATCTATAGCTGTTCTCTGAAAGTCATTACCAGTTAAATCATCTTGAGCCCGTAATGCAAAAATCAAGTCACGCAATTTTACCTGCTTTTGACTGCTCTCATATTCTCTTAATTTGCCATCAGCCTCTACAACACATTTTTGATCTAGTATTGCTGCCTCTGTTGGAAAGAAGAAAACATATATATTTGCAGATGTATGTATGTATATAATTATATATATTCAAATATGTAGAATAAAGAAATAAACTCAATGTCGTCAACAATTCTTTCAAAACTTGAAGGTGGAAAAATTAGTTTGTCATTCATTTCCAAGTCAAACTCCTGATCCACAATTTTGGTTTGAGAGGTACTTAATTAGAACAGCTGAGTCCCAGGAGGTAGTTTCACTATACATCTATGTATCAGAGAAGAGAACCGAGCACACTTTTGTAATCGACTGTACAGCGATGATAATATGCCCTCACCTTTTCACCCACAAACTTCAGGTCCTTGGATAATCAGATAGTCCTCTGTGTTCAATAAATGTGTCTGATTGTGTTCTAATTCTTAGCATCAAGGTTAAATAACAACACAGCAGTACCACCATTGTGTTCAAGGAAACTCAAATTTGATGTGAAAGGTACAGGCCAGGTCTACCAGGACTATCAGGAGAACAGATAACTTAATTCTGGGATAAAAAGAATTTAGTGTGGCCTTTTCCAAAGAAGGCTGAGATAGCATTTGCATGCAAATACCATCACAGAGTAAATATCAACAAGGACAGAGAACTGCTGAAGTCAAAGATGAACATTGACGTAAAAGCAAATACAGGCTGATCATGAACACATTTGGCTGGAAATGAGGCTGCATCATTTCAGAACAGCCTGCTGATGGGGAACTGCCTGCTACTGGCTGCATCACCTCCCCAAGGGCAAAACCTCTCAGAGCCTGCAAGCCTGCTCTTCGGCCCTCATCCCTCCTTCACCCAGACTTCACCCATAATGCCCTGGCACACATCCCCGCTCCTGCTCTGACCATACAATGCAGTTTTCATCCAAGTAAAGAGGAGCACAAGGCCTTGTCACAGTCTGCCCTCAGGGCATGGGCAGAGGGCACGCAGCAGGACTGGGACTACAAGGCACATGCTGCTCATCACTGCAGCTACCCAGAGTCACGACAACAGAAGCACTTTCAAGTCATGTTCAGGGATTTCCCAAAGGGAAACATGTGCCTCTCATGTCATAGGACTGGATCTGACAGGCCAAAGGGGTGCCTTCCTGTCCTCCAACTGCTCTGTGTTTTGTCAAATCTCTCCTTTAATTTATCTTTCTTATTAAAATAAGAAAAAACTGCCAATATTCAGGAACATTCTCTGGTTCAAACAGAACTTGGCAAGGCTCATGAAGGATGATGATTGATGGTTCTGAACAATCACCTTGAAATTTTACGAGCTCAGTTAGGATGTTAGAGAGACCAGGTGTGTTTCCTATTCTGAAATTTTAACTGGTTAAGTTTTGCTACTACCAATAAAGTTAGAGATCCATATAAGGGTAATTCTAAGAACTAAATCTTCTGATTTCAAAAATGTCCTCAGAATTTGTTCAACTCCTTGGCATAGCTGGAATCTATTAAATTTTTAAACTTGAAACTTCAGCTGATTTTATTTTATGAAGACTTCAGAAGTTTGGTATTTGTGCTTGGTTTGTATTTGGTTGCTATCAGTACGAAGCAGTTGCTGACTCTCTCTGTCTGAAGCGTTATGTACCATTACTTTAAATAAGGAATTAGGTTTTTTTAAGTGTATCTCTATTACTTAGATGTATGAAGTATACCCATTTGGAGAGAATCATTGTTTCTGAAGCACAATTCTTATAATAAAATTTGTATTTTACAGTTTCATTTATAATTTCAAATCTGATCCTGTTTTCTAAGAGAGTGCCATGACAACAGGTAAGGACCCCAAAGGATGCTAGATTTACCAAAAATTAGCAGTTCTTGCACATATTAATAGAACTTACTTATATCATCATGAACTGCGCCATTTGTGAAAACCTCACCCAAAAACACTAGAGAGGAAAATACCCTAAATTACACTTGCCTGCTACCTATTAAAAATAACTGATAAACTGCCACCGCTTGATTCCTGAAAGGAAGACTTATTCTTGTCTTGATACATTTATCAGTTACACATGCTTACATACATTCTCCCCTTACTTCTCTGACCAACCCCAGGGTAGTTCCCATTGTCCCAGGTCTGCATTTAGCAAAGCCAACAGTACTTCTGCCACTGGTTTCAGGATGACCCAGATTGAGCCTTTATATTTCAACACAACTAGGTGATATCTAATTAGCATGAAATGTAGTTACAATCAAGATCTTTTCATTGCAAGCAATTTCTTAGCATAATAAATTTTAAATCCATTAGTTTAAGTATTTGAAAATCATCTGCTAGTATATATAGCAAGTTCACTACATTCATATTTTCATTATCTCTGTAGAGCTAAGGAATCCCATTTATGGAAGGCTCTCTTCTATAAACTTGTTAAAAGTTAATATCCACCAAAACACAACCTCTTTATTTTACTAGCTCTTTACAATCATTTACTACATAAAATAAGTACCAGGGGTTTTAAGGGAGAGGTAAACTTTCTTTCATAAGACACAATCTTGTTCTCTCTGAAACACTCCCACAGGTCTGGGTCACAAGAGCTGTAAACAGAAATGAGATCAACAACAACAAAATGCATTTGCTTTGACCAAGTCTCCAGTTTCCAGATTTTGGATTCATCACATCCTAAAACAGGTGCCCAAAATGAGTAGAATCAACTTCCCTATGGAAACACTTATCAAAAGGAAAGGATACATGATCAACTTTTCAATGGGTAAGGTAAATGGAAACTATTTGCTCCTCAGAGACAGTTCACTACATCATTATTCATATTGTACAGGGCTTTATATTAAAAAATGCATTGACAAAGTTGGATGCTACTCAAAGCAGGTATACCTCTGAGACCACAGTTTGACCTGTAGTCTGTTTTTTCTTCTTTCTTCAATGGACAGCAAATTATGTATTACATCACTGTTTTGTTAAAGTGGCAGCTTTTTTTTAAACAGGTACCCAAAAAGACACAACTTGGGATTCACAGGAAGCCTAATTTACCAGCCAATATGTGCATATAAACCCCTTTCATCCTTAAGACTCAGGCCCTACGGCATGCACACAAGCCTACAGGAGACAAACTGCATGGCATCACATCTGTGGTTTGGTCCAAAATTGGTATACTTCATTCTGTATTTTATATGAAATTATCCTCCTGTTTGCCTTTTGTCCTCTACATGGAGCAATCTCCTGCTTCTTCCTTTCCTTAATAATCCCAAACCAATGTAGCATAAGAGAAAGAAACAATTTCCCAAAGCAGACAGATCACAATGAGTAATATGCCATTAAGACTTAACTCCTCCCAGGAAATAAGCAAGCAGTAGATGATGATCATAAGGATCTGGGCAACACCACTACCTTCTCAAGAGATTAAGTCCACTAAACAAGTACATTGCTCATCACTTCATTCTGCTTTGACTTAATGAACCAACTATTCCTGGCAAAGTGCATGGAGAGGATCTAATTTAAATATTACTTTCCTTTTACATTTTACTTGATCATTACATCAGAACGAGCATTTTACTTTTTTTTTTTTCACATTACCCCTGTGGATCATGGCACAAAGAAAAATGAAGTCAAATGAGAAATAAATAGTATAAATTTAAATACCAAAAATCACAGTATATTTCAACAAATGAAAGGTTTGGGAGTTTCCTTCACCCTGAGCAGCTGTAACTATAAAAGAACAATGATGCAACCACTCATTAATAACACTTTCTTAGGAACCTCTTCAGGTTCAGCATCTGCAAGAGATGCCCGTGACATACACATTTTGCTGTGCTTACCTTTTTCCATTCACATTTGATATATACTGAAAGTGTTATTGAATAGGTATGAATACACCATGCTTCCGAACCCTTTCTCCTAAGGAAAACATACATATATGTATGTTATAAACAATCAAATATAATATAGTAAAGTATGGCATATATATTGCAGCAAAGGGAATTCATTACATTACATATCTCCTCTGGAGAACTCAGCTTAAAAGTAACCTGGGAAACAACAAATAATTGGCCAGGACTTTCAACAGCGATGTGAAAGCATTTCTCATCACCACATTTACAGTATCTGCGGCAAGAAATAGTAGTGGGTCCTCCTTAAGGATCCAGCTTTTTAAGCGGTATTCAGTGTAGCATATAAATTTAAGCTGAGCAATTTACAATGGGCAGCAATTCATCTGGCCAGTTCACACTTCAGATAAATATCTGTAAAGTCCAAACCAACATAATACGCCAAGGGGCAGTGAGATAGCCAAAAGCCAAGAAGTTAAGGAAAATTAGGAAAGGACATGGTGTTCCTCAGCCTGGCTAACCTAGATAACATCTTCCAGACATTAGCATGAAATTAAACAGAGAGAGAGAGTCTGAATTACTTCCAGTGTACAGATATTGCCCTGGTGAAATGTGACAGGTGACCTACAACATAAAAAATGCACTTAACTGTAAAAACTAGAAAGTGAAGCTAAAAATGAGAAAAATAAAAGCTGTTCTTGAATATGTAGTAAAAGACACACTGACATAATAAATGGGAGGAGAAGAAACAGAAAAGAACCCACCCATCCAAAAGCTGCATCATTAATGTACAAAGAAAACTTTTTTTTAAGGGGGAAAAAAAGAACGTAAAAGTGATCAATAACATTCAAAATAATATTATTTATTAGAAAATCATCTGTCACAGTTCCTGAAGCAAAAGTTTTGCAGTTTATTCCACCATTCCTCCAAACTCAAGGACCTAACTACATTAGTGAGAACTTTTTAAAAATTATTTCCTTGCCTTACAGTCCTCCAGCTCCACCCATGCCAGTGTTTGCTGCCACAGTCAGTACATTAAGCACTGGCGTTACCATCCACTCTGCATAAGAAGAGAGCTCGAGATGATGAAGAAAGAGTTGTGGCAGTTGCCTGATGTCCGAGAAGGATGCTCTCAACTCAGCGAGAGGCACAAACTCTGCCTTTGTTCAAACAGGAATGAAGATGAAAACAGCAGAATTAACTTTAATCATAGGGGGTGATGAGGAGAAATGTTAGGCTGTGCACACATTCAATCCAAGCAACAGTAACTATAGGTGTGGTTTAAAATTTACATTTACTCTTTATTAAAGAGTATGAACTGAATTTATGGCTCTCAACAAATTCCATGTCCAAAAGGGATGCATCAGATGATTAAAAATTAGTTGGATTTTTTTCCTTCTCCTGTAGCCGTGCCAGTAAGAGAGGTAATAAAGACAGTTCCTTAACCTTCAGGCATTGCACAGAGGTGGGATGCATACTCATGCAGTCAACCTTCAGTTTTTTTAATTCAGGGCCTAAGACATGAAGCTAAGCTGCTTTTAATAAAACATGGAGAGAGATGAGCTCTTAACATTAGTATTGGACTCCTTCCTCTTTCTGCTGAGCATATAGGCAGCTTGGAGAACATGAACATCCTCTGTAATACAGATTCAGAACTTGAGGATAAAAACCACACCAAGAAGTCATAGTACCAACTACCCTTCATTCTTTGTATCTTGACAGCAGGAATAAAAATAAGTAAAACCTATTTCACTTATCATTACAGGTGAAAACCCCTATAAGTACATAGGAAAAGCAATTTTGCAACATTGTTCTCCATCTAGAAGTAAAACAGAGGTTGGTGTAAGGCAAACAACGGAAACAGAAAAAATGCAGAAAAGAAACTGGGGAATTCAAACCCAAATTTTCAACCAGTACACAGAATCGTACCACTCAGTGACATTTTACAGAACGGCAATCACATGCTGGAATGGAACTGAATATGAGCTGTGCAATATGTAACTGCCCAACAGATTAGCTGCTACAGCCAATTATGCTCATGCTCTTAGCCCAAAATACGTTACAACTCGAAGTGAATGGCACTGTAAACCAGAAGACCATTGACCTTTTTTTTTTTTCCTCTTTTGGCAAGTTTACAGTTCTCAGACATAAGAACTTATGTAGCTCTTTCATTATTATTTTTGCTATTTTCATTACTACCCATAAAGTTTACCATAGTAGCCATCCAAGAATCCAGGATTGCTACCATATTAACAATACAGAACATGGCTCTAAGAGTGCATTGTACTGGATAAGGTACCAACAGAGAACCAAAGATGATCCTTTTTCTCCCAGAAAAGGTAACAGACAAAAATGTGTAAAAATATTTTTTACAAATGTCTGAAATATGTTTAAGTAAGTTTAAATATGTTGCAAAGTACTCAGAATGCACATACAATACAACATACTACAGTTAGGACTAATCTAGTTTTACATGCTCCTTACCCATGTTTCGTAGCTGTGCTTAAATTAGAAAGCGAAATCAGAAAGTGAACATAGGAATAAAGAAATAGTAGTAGAACAGGGCAGAGAAAGAAAACAGAGCAAACCCAGTTCATCTGAGGACAAAAGGACAAAGTTTTTTTCCAAACTGGATATATGTTTACTGTTCCACTGACAGGCTTCTGAAATGGGCACACCACCTTGTAAACAGAAGTCAGTCCACATGATCATTTTTCTTATAAAATTCAGGATTAAAAATCTGCTTTAGAGTACACCTTATTCTCTGGTTAAGGAGACTTCATGCCATCAAGAAAACAGTCATGTAAAGTCCACACCAGAAATAATGAAGACAGCATAAAGTGTTTCTAAGATCAATTTATCTTTAGGAGCTTACACAATCATGGAAAAGTGTGGGGGTTTTTATTAAGAAAAATCAATTCAGGATACTACTCTCTGTGCTACTAATATCTTAAATTAAATTCTTCTGCCTTGATACCACCTACCGAGAAAATCAAAAAGGAAATAAAAATCATACAGCAAAAACTAGTGTTGGATGTAATCTATTTACTCAGACATGATACAAATGTCTGATATATTCTCTTGATTTATTGTCTTAAGGAGAATGGATTGACTATTCTTCCACTCAGAAGTCTATGGCATTAATCCTGTTGAATTGAATCAGAGAAAATTCAAGCTCTCCAGGAGTTCTAACTCCATTTACTTTTCTTGTAGTGTTCTGTTTCAGGGACAAGTAAAAAGAACTGTCAGACATCCTCCACATGTTTTTAATTTGGCACAAAATGGTGTATTTCACCAAGAGAAAATTTCGCTTCTACCTGTATGAATTTCATAGTCTTTCTTCATTGCACTGAAATCAAAGTCAGTGATTCTAACCACAGTTAAATGTGCTGAAACAAAGATAGAGGGACTCTCGTGAAGTAATCACAAAATGTTGTGTGCTCTTCTCCACTTCTAAAGCTAGAATCCCTTTAGAAGAAGTCCTAAGGAAGCCCAAATCCTGAGGTTTGTTTATTTAAATAAGAGGCTGTTCTGAATCATTTTTTAATTTGTATCAGAATTGTCTCTAAGGTTTTAGAGACACTCAAAATACAGAAACTATACAATACGTAAGAAATACTTTTTGTTGTAAAGAAATTAAGAAGGAGACAACCCAGACAATGGGACTTGACACTGAAGCTACCGTTCACATCCTTTAGAACCTGAATAAGGAAATCCTACCTTTAGTCCTATCAGAAGACTATTTTCCTGACTCTATGAGCAAAAGGAAATACCATCAGTGGCACAGTTAGTCAAAACGAGTTCCTGTACTCTGTAGTTTTGTCAAGGATCCCTCTCAAGATCAGAGACTGTCCACTTTACACCTGCACAAACAGTAATGCTTTGGCAATTCTCATATATCTATATATACTACAAAAGTCTCTTCCAGATCTAGGATGATGGGAATTCTCTAGTCCTCATCACATGAGCAGAGTTCACACACACACACCCTCCATGATTCTCTAATACGAGAAGATGGAAGATGACAAAAACAAGTTTTATCTTTTGTTTAAAGGATAACTCCCCTTCTCACTTGCCTAGTATCAATGCCAAAGGGGATTTTTCTCCTTCAGTGAGAATATTCAATATTCCATAACGTTAAAAGCTTTTGGATAGATTGAGCTAGATTTGAAATTGTATAGTTCTGAGACCTTACCTCAATATATGCTGAGGAAAAAAAAAAATCATTTTCAGTGTTGAGCATTGCTATAGATGAAGAAGTAATTTAGAAATAGAACACTTAAAACCCAGGATAAGCATCTACATGCAAAAATAATTTGCTTCATCTACCCTTTGTGAAAAACAACAGTGATCTACAGATGGGAAAAAAATTGAACCGTTTTTAAAAAGATTTTTTTGAAAGTATACTGCACACATCTGTCAGTGACTGCAGAACCAATACATAGAAAGTGCTCCTACACGACTCTTTTGCAGAAGGAGCACTCTGGAAAACAGCTGGGGAAGACATATAGGAGTGATATGAAAGTATATTTCATTTACTTTATTTTTTCCAGATGACCCAGTAGCAGAATCTCAGCATGTACCAGTCTGAGAATTTTGGAATGGTTTAGATGGTAACAGATCAGTGAATATAGCTGACAGTAAATGTTGATGTGGTGCACTGTTTTTGGTGCTGTGTCTGGAAGAGGAAGGACTTCACACTGTAATAAAAGAAGAATGGGAATCTTAAATAATCAAAGGTACAGAAGAGGCTGACTTGGCTGCATGTTTTGTGGCAGCCCATCTCTGAACTATTTGAGCAGGCAGATCTAAGGTTATTTTACTGACATTATTGAGTGCTTATTATGGCACTCAAACAGCTGCTATCTCTTAGCACAACTCTATTAACCTTAGTTTGATGACAATTATTTTAATGTTATGTTTAGGTCAATGAAATAAGCTTGGGAATTCACCCTACTTTACCATACTATTATCTTGTTTTGTTCTTTTGTGTCTCCAAGCTCCAGACTGCACATTTCTCATTCCTAGTCTGTGTCCACTTTATCCATATAGAACCATTTACTCATGGTGGAGTCAGAAGTCCCAATCTGACCTCACACCATGTTACATAATTGCACACCCATCAAGGCTCGTGAAGTAATTGACCAAGTATTCCTAATTTACACAAATAAAAGTTAAAACAGGATCAGGTCAAAGATGACAGTAAATTCTTTATTAATCAATAATTTGAAAAGTTAAATAAAAGCATCAAATTAAAAAGGTGTCTCACTTAGAATCAAGGTAACACTCCACTCCTATGGACATAAACACTTTTAGAGAAGTGGGAGAAACATCCACCTTTACTATATCTAGATTAATCCCAGAATGCTTGCAAATACACTGGTGAACAGTATTACAGGAGCATAGTATCTGCTCTGTCCATTCTCCTTCTTGCAGAGAAGTCAAAATAATCTCAATTTAAAAATAATTTTTTCTGGTAAAAATATTAAAATTATGCCATTTCAGTTGGCAAGAAAAGACGATAAAATATATATAAATGAAAACTTAGCGCAGCACTTTCAAACTCGAATGTTTGAGGGAAGACATAAGATATGTAATAATTAGAGGTGTTAGTAAATCTCCAACTTAAACTTAAGAATTTGGGTCCCAATTTTGCACACTAGACCAAAATTTTTGTATGTAATACATATGTCACTCACAACAAATATAAAAGGAATACAGAAATATACTGGAGCTAGAGCACCTCCAAGATATTAAAGAGAATATGCAGCATTCTTAGCCTCAAATGACACGTTTATATAGCACTGCAATAGCAAATGACCTTCTTAAGATTTTCATTAGCCACAGCACATTTTCCCTTGAACGACTAGCAAACATACTGATACTTCAAGCCTTTATGACTATGGCGCTAAATTTCCATAAATATTTTGCATGACATTTTACTGAAGCAGCGCCCTTGTCCATTCACTGATATGTTACACTCTCTCTATTACCTGTTCATATCTAGGGTCATATATATATATTACATAGCATAATATAACTATGTGTAAATATATTTGTTTTGTTAGGGTTACAGGAAGCCCCCAAGCAAGTCAGCTGGGACTGTCACAGCTGAAAGAGGCAGCAGGCAGTATCTTATATAGTTGACATCCTAAAGTATTATCCCAAAACCTGTCTCATATTCTCAATACCTATCAGTTAAAGGAAGATCTGGAGAAGCTCAGCACTTCCTGAGGTCAAGATCTTTCTTCTGGACTTGCCCTAAATGTCAGTGACCTTCTGTCAATTTGTTAATATGGATTCCCACAAAAACACTCCCTGCATGTCAGCAGCCCATGGGTATATATGGGTCCTGCAGAAGGAAAGACTGAAGAACATGTTCATTTCTTTCCCACTTGAAAGTATTTTCTTATAAGGGACCACAACAAATATACATGAAACATAACTTGAAAATAAAGGTCCTGGAAATTATGTGCCTTACCCACACAAAGAAAATGCATTGCTTTAAACTAGAGGTGTAAAAGCACAAATACTTCTTTTGGTTTATCATCAGCTTTGCTTCAACTGGGAACAGGTTTTAGCTCAATCAGATCAAGGACATGGACAAATGTATACTGGAGGTCCTAGATTTATAAATTCTTTACTTCCAGCTCCTCATTACCACCCTCAGCTGCATATTATCAGCCTCCTCCCTGGGATGGTAATAGACCCTCTTGAGTTTGTGAAAAGTGAAGCAGAGTAGTTTAAACTGACAGGTGATAAAGGTGATAAATTAACCCATTTTATTCTGCACTGAAGCAAATTAGGTATGTTTACATGCAATTCCAACCTCTCATGTGAGAAGATTATAAGTCCCAGATGAGAGGCAATAATAAAAAGCTGGATAGCATTTTAAAATTAGATTGTCCTCACTCCACACCTTTACAATGTTCACAGAAAAGTTTACATTTGATAAACTAAATCACTTTAAACTTCAATTTATGTTAACTCAATGGGTTTATGTTTTGGGGTGGGTTTTTTCCTTACATAACCTATATTAAGCATAATATGCTTAATGGCTGAATGTGATATCCACCTTGTCTTATGTGGAAAGAAGAGAAATAAAAATAGATTTTTCTTGAATACCTGAACAGATTTTTCACAGGATAGTCTCCTAAAAGGCTCTCTTTTAAAAGGTACTTTCTGATATCTAAACACGGATTTTGAAATCCATAAATAAAAAGATAGAGTATTCATCCAAAACTTAATGACAAGGTTCCTTCTCCAGAAAGAGAAAAGTAATCCTCTACAGAGAAATTACTCACTTCACAGTAAAAAAAATGATCCCAATTGTTTTGTGCAACTAGGAGGGAAGGGGCTTTCAGGAGTCCCCTGCAGCATACCACGTAAAAATAACGGTGGGAGCCACTGCCTGTAAGACATCCCGAGCACAAAAATCAATCATCTGCAAAGCACACGCTTAGAGGTTCTCCGGGTTTATTACTCTGACTTTGGCTGGAAGATTGATAAAGATTCTGGAAACTACAAATGCAAATCTATTTTTTATTAAAAGTTTTGGCAGCAAGATGGGTGCGTGCTTTACAATAAGAGAAGGGTGGGGGGAACAGAGTGCTGAAAAACCTCCAGTCACAGCACAAAGTTCCAGCACATCTGCTGGAGCAGCAAGCACTGTGATTTCTGAGAGGCCTGTGGTTAACCTCATGGCACGGAATGAATTATTCCCCAATTCCGACCTTCATTAAACCACCCATTCTCTGAAATGTGTCGACGAAGCCAACACATGGCCAGCTACTAATCAGCAAGATGACGGTCCATCCCCAAGATGCTGTCTCTTTGGCCAGAACAAAACAGGGCTGTTCATTCCATATAATTTTAAGTTGTTTATATTGTGTCCTGCCTAGAGGTATGAACAACTATCATGATTTAATTTAAACAGTCTGTATATACACATATTAATACTGGATGTCATGCAACATGCTTTGTAAGTGCAAACAGTTTTCAGGCCCTCACAACTGCAATTGCAAATACAAATCAGATACAAAGACTAAGGATGCATTGTTTAAAATGTCCTAAATTTTGAAGGGTAAGGACAGCTCACAGTAAAATTTGCAAAACAAAACAACAGGCTTAATATACCATCTTAGGCACCTCTCAAGAAAATTCTACAAGAAAGCCTTAGGACAGAAATGGTTGGAAAGCTGAAATATTTAGATATAAAGGCTTTTATGCCTCCTGTGTGGTTCATCTGTCCTGTGGTTTATCCCTCCTGTGTTGTTCACTCATGACATTAGTGACCAAAAGTAATTGCTATTATATGACACTTTAAATGGGAAAAAAACAAACAAACAAAAAAAAAAAAAACAGAAAGAAAGAAAGTAAACATCGTCAGAATTTTTCTGAACTATATTTAACAAAAATTATATGTGATTTTGGGCTACCATTTAAATTCAGCTTTTTGCAGATGGTCAGATTAGATTGCTTTTGCTTTTGAAGTGTTCACATTGAGAGGTCTGATGTGCTGGAGCACTGTGTTAATAATTGCAACAGGTATTAAAAGGAGCTGAGCTCTGAACAAATAAAGGAAGTGCTATAAAACACTAAGCTCTGTGAGAAATCACACTACAGGCAACTCATTAGGCACCTAACATCAGACAGCCACTTCGGGCACTAGAATCTTCACGCCTCCTTTCCCCAGAGGAGATAACATCATCGAATTATCTGACAGTGAGAATAGAGTAGGAATAGAAACACCGCGATAATGAGGGAGCTGGAAAACCCCACAAGGAAACTGCTAAAACTATACTCGGAGCAAGACTTGAATGATATAAAACAAATAAGGCATGTGAGTTACAAGGAATAAAAAAAAAGCGTAAATTTGGTTAGCAGCATATCCAGTGAGCACAGACTATTGCAGTACACATTTGGAAACTGAGCTAACACTTCAAAATCAAATAGGGTAACCCTATCACCAGTAGGTTGGCTGGAGGCTCCAGGCAATCACCAGATCCAGGCCTATTTCAGTTGTGGTTTAACCATTTTATGTATTCAGCCAAGTGCTCTTTCTCTTCTCATGGATCATAATTTTATTCTTGAGTCTGAAAAAAGTAGTGCTGTGTTGCTGCTGAAGAAAAGAATTACTGTTGCCTGAAGGTGGGGGGTAACCTTCTCTGAGCATTGCAAAAGCAATGGAAAATTGGCAACGGAGAAGGGATTTTAAAAGAAAAAAGAGCAAAGATAAAATAGTTATCTGTGGCAGTAGCTTCCAATTCAACAAGAGACAGTAAGATTTTGCAAAATGCATTAAGACACTCAGTCAATATCTTTATACAAGAGGCTGTTTCCCTCATGTTGATGGCAGGGGGTAACTGAACATATTTGCAGAACTTAAAAATTTATACTTCGTACAACAAGTGCGTGAGTTGAAATACAAAGGTATAATATACTCTAAAAAAGAATATGTGCCTACTTTGCGTTTTTTAAACAGAGCAACAGAAGTTTCGTTCATCTCAGAAGCCAACTAAAAAGTATATCCGAATTTTTGGAAAGACCAAAAAGCCATTACTCTCTGAGTTTGGAGTGGTGGGTTTTTTTAAGCAAGATTCTCATTTTTTTTCTTTTTCTTTTCTTCCCCCCACCCCCACCCCTTAAATAAAACATCCAAAAGCTAAGAGAAAAGCCCTTCAATGTTGTACACTAAGAATGTGTGACACTAGATGGAGCCACTACGAGCTGGCAAAATTTAAATCTGAAACCAGTTTATTATAAAAGGAGGTTTCAAGCAACCTTCAGTTACGTATAAGCAACATTCAGGTCATCTATCATAAGGAAGAGGGTGTTACTCCTACAGCGCGGCTTGGCCGAGCTCTCCTTCGAGCGTTCCTCCAGCCTCCTCCTTTATGCCTTCTTCCCAGGCTTTTTACGAACAAGTGAGCCTAAATTACTGTAATATAATTAATGGGCTTGGTTTCCTCACTTTTTCCAGTGTTCAACCTAATGCATTATAAATGAAGAGATGTTTCAAAGGGACTAAACTTAACACCATTCTGAAACTTAGGCCTCTTCAGCTTTTTTTAATTTTGTATGAAGAAAACCCAAACATAGTTATATATCACTGTTCATATTTAAAATTTTGTCCTGCATGCACTTTATCACCACTGCCTATTGTCATGGCTTTAAATGCCCCTTGGCATCGCTCCTCCTCTCCTCTCAGCCAATAAATGCAATATATTTCACAGTCTCTGCCAGTCCTGCATTACCTCCCTGCTCTATCTCAAATTTCAAGTTGCCAAAAACAAGATGTTTCTTCCACCAACTTCACAAATACTAATCCTCACTAATCAAATCTCCTCTTCACTTGCTTTACATTTATTACACAAGTCACTGGGGTAAAGGAGAGACTGGTCAGGAAAAAATGGGGTGGCTTAACATTTAAATAAAGCAGTAATAAAAATCAAGAAATGTGCCTAAATGAACCTGAATGTCACTATTATTGTAACCCTGACCCTTCCTTTCCCTGCTCTTTCCTGCCCCCCACACATACACACATACGCTTTTCTTCTCATTCATTGACTCCTGTCTGAAATAAGATCCTTCGTTCACGAGCTGACACTTTTCTGTGTTAGCGTGGTATTGCTGAGTTTCCTTCAGCAGGATTAAACTGGCTGGGATGAGAGAGGGAAAGAGTGCAAGTGCAAAACAGTGGCCACAAAAGAATGATCTGGAATTGTCATCTTTTTGCAGAGCATTCAGTAACCAAAAAAAGAGATCCTATTCAGCTAGAAACAGTGATATCAGGGAAAGAGAAGAGTAAGTGTGGAGAGGAATATATTACATAAGACTTTCCACTGCACACAGAAATAGATGCTTTGGGCACAAACTCTTAACATATTTCTCTGTTGTAGTGAGAGTTTCTTCAGGGAGAGCTCACACCTAACCCACCACACCTCACCAAAGACTGAAAAAATAACCTACTCCTTTCTGTAGTCTCCATCATTCACAGATGCAGGTACTGACAAATCACCTGCAAAAGTGTGACAAAGGGTGCATCCAATCTATTTGTTTGCATATTATTTGGCATTATTTGGCATCAGAGGAAAAAAGATGACCTGTGGTGGGCTGGAACTCCCTGAGAGGAAGGGGAGCATCTTCAGATGAAAGATGCTTCTGGAGGGCAAGATAAGGCAATAGCCTATAGCATATGGGCGGTGACTGGGGCATTTCTGCAAAGAGCAAGGAGCTGAAATCCGAGCCTGGGGAAGAGAGAAATTCAAGCTTTTTTCTTAATATCTTAGAAGGGACTGACTGGAGTTCATTATAATTCAGATACCCATGAGAAACTACTGGAATGAGAGCGAGGAGAGAACAATCCTCTGCAAGGATACAGAGGGCAGGGAGGAGATCTGTTTTCAGTCTTTTTTTGTCTTTATTTTGTCCTACCCTGAAGACCCAAAGGTTTCTGTTTCTGAAGTTAGTTGTGCTAGCTTTCTCGAACTCAGAGATTCAAAGTCCAGCTGGTAGATTTGTCTCTGGGAAAAGACATAAGGTCCTTCACATACTGTCCTACATGGTAACCTGCAGAGCGGCCGAGGAGCCAAAACAGTGATTAGATATTAAGTCCAATATCATCAGACATTGTAAGGCAAAGAGTATTGAGCAGCTGTCACTGTCAACAAATTCAGTAACCAAAAATGATCCCAAACAGTTATCATTATTTTTGGTATCCAAAACATAGTAAACTAATCAATCCCTGGTATTGATTAACCCCTATTTTGGCCCATAACAGAGATCCAGACAAATAATCACATAATATCGCTTTGAAGAAAAATATATATTTTACAAAAAGGCCAGCAATACAAGACATGGCTCTTTGTTAACTTCATTTAAAACCAAATTAGAGATTAAGTTCACCTTGAGTTCTGACTTTCAGAGGCATCTTTTACCATGAGCATCCACAAACTTCTAAATAATTTGCCAATATTTAAAACATCTAACAGTATTTTCTGAGACCTCATTAAAAAAAGTGGACTAAGTTATATCTGACCAATGCACGTATTGTCCATTTCATAAGGAGAAAAAGATGTTTATCACTTACATGTGCATTAAAATGTACAAAACGTGTGTCTTTTCAAGTGATAAACGGCTTCATTTCAGCACTGACATGAAATGCTCCTATTTGTGGAGGGCCAAGACATACATCATGAGGAGAGCTGTGCTGCAACAGCATAATAAAAGTTAAGTACAAATACAGGTGGCTACAACAAATGTACATTCATGGTCTGTAGCTCACTCATGTAGCAACATTGGACAGCACACCACAAAAGCTGGGCAGTATCAACACTGATATCATCACACCAAAACACAGAGACAGAATCAAAATATGGTTATTCTTCACAACGCAGAAGATGTTTTCAGGGATCCAATATCCTGGCATGGACCTTTAGAGTAGATGGAATCTGGAGAAACTCCAGTCTGAGGAGAGCTATTTCAACTTCTTTTCTATTTAAAGCACAGTGTAAACCCTAGAAATGAATAGTGTCCAAATATCCTGCATTTCCAATGACTTACATTCAGTCAGTCCAAACACATGCAGAAGCGTTAAATTCCACCTAATAGTGCAGCTCATCATACTTCATTCCCTGAAATACCAGCTTTAAAAGGGGATAATTCTAGGTAAAGTAGTAGAAGCCAAAGACCTTAAAACAAAAACAAACCCCAAAAAAAAAGGCGAGGAAAAAAAAATTTGCAACATTAATTTTTTTCAAGTAAACACCTTCTAATCTGTCTTTAATACTCAAATATGCCAACGTATGCTTCTAACTGACTGCCTCTTCTGCAGCATTACTGACCTCTCCTAACTACACCATGATATATACTTCTCTCAAAATGAGATTGTCAGCTTGGTGCTCCCTGATCTTCTTATGAGTTTGTGAAGCATTATAACAGGTAAGAAGCTGCTACGAAACAAAATACTGAGGGATAATGGATACAATAGGTGAAATTTAGTCACTAAGATGAAACGATCATGGATAGGACTGTAAAAGTCTTTGACAGATGTAGATTAAGTGGAAGGAAAAAAAAAAACAAACAAGAAAACATCAATTTAAAGCAGGAGTTTCCAAACATGGTACAAGTACCACAGATTATGCATATAAATTTGTTGCGAACAAAAGGCACATCTTTGAAAGGGAAAAAAGACTATACCAGTACAGATTGCTTATTTCCATGCTTCTGTGGAATGGCAGCAAACATGGTAGGGGTTGGAGCAATTCCCACATCAGATCATATTTCCAAGCTATTTGTTGGAGTGACACAACTGTTGGCCAATACTGGTTCAGAGAAGTGTAAAAAATTACAAAGCTCTGCTCTGAAACAGGAAATGGTTTTCCCAATGGACTAATAGGAGACAGAAAGCATAAAAAAAGGGACCAGTGATAGCTGGACCCTCCTTGCTCCAACAAGTAGTAGTAGTAGCCACAGGACAAAGCTGGCATACATGCAAACAGGCTTGACCAAACGTACTCTGCTCATATGAGTTTTAACAGCATTTTCTGCCTAACACGACTTTAAATTCTTGGGTGCTTTGTACTTAAAGAAGGCAAATAAGACAAAACAAAGTAGTCACCTGATAAATGCCTCGAGCATTCTGCTAGAGCAATTCTGCATTGCTATGTCCAATGTAATAAGTAATCAGTCCCAGAGCACAGCTGTATCTGCAGGTAAGCTGAGCATTATTACCACATTTAAGTATTCCCAGCCCAGCCATATGCCCCAGCTCTTTCTTTTTACAAAAGTTCTCCTCCTCTTCTCTTCCCCACTCTGATTTTTTTGCCCCCATAGTTGTAGTAGAACAAATGTCAGTGAAGTTGCTGGAACTGTATCAAAGCACAAGGAAGAAAAAGAAAATAATTGCAGGAGTATTTTTACATGGGAGCAGTTATTTTATCTGGCTCACAAAACAATTCCACAGTTTTGGTTCCACAGATGAGGAAACTGGGTGCTGCAAAGCAAAGGTAGCATAAAAATGCATTGAGCTTGTACTGTCACTGAATTTTATACACAAATCCATAGCCAATTGCAAAAGGTCAGTGAAATGGGAACAAACAGAATTTACCAGGCAGGGTGGGGAGTAGACAGCGAGTTTGGGACTACAGTGCCTTTCATAAGATTGTTTTTCTAATTATTTTTGACAACTCCCTGTTTAGTGCTGCCAGACTTTTCAACAATGAGTTGAACATATCCACGGGTGGGCTAATTTTCAACTAATAGCAATAAATAATTTTCATTGTACAGAGTCTTTGCGGGTTCCTTTTCCCTGCTGGAGTAGTCATTTGACAAATTAGGAAGTGAAATTGAGTACTGATAGGATGAAGAGTCTTGTGGCAGTAGCAGGGAGTCAGAAGAAATTCAGAAGATGCGTGTCAGAGCAAGTACTTACAGTAAGGATTTCTTGTCGACCTCGCTCATACCTGTTTACACTACAGCTGGACTCAAGGTAGGATTCATAAATCTGCCCCTAAGACAGGCTGGACATGGACACTGTGTATCTTCACATAGTTAATATTCTTCTCAAGAAATGACAGGAACAAGCATTGATGCCTTATATAGTCAGAGCGACAAGTCAGATATCTGTTACATCAAGAATCTGTTTACGGGTCCAGAATCCATTTTCACGAGATTTCAATTAAAAAAAAAACTCATTCTGCTGTGATTATGTTCCACTCCATGCTAGAAGGGGCTACAAGGAAGTAATATCAGCCAATTCCTTTGTTTAGTAGAAAACTCTTTCCTAAAGTGAGAAGATGAAATAAACATGCAATATCTTCTGAATTACTTGCTTGGTTACAAATGCTGCATAGCTCACTCTTTCTCTGTGGTGTTAGTTGCTCCACATTTAGAGGAAAAAAAAAAATTACTTTTGTTCTTCAGTCCCCAGAAGAGTACCAAAATATGGTGAGTGCATTTCTGTTCCACACACTTGACATATTTTATCCACAAAAAAGATGAAGAGTTAATTGCTTGTGAAGTTACTGAAACCTACCTACGTATTCAGTATCCAAAAACGTGGGCAGATATCACATTCACTTTGAGGAGAATAAACTGGAGTGAGAGGTATTTTTATAAAACAAACTTGAGTTTGCTTCTTGGCTAGGTTGTAATTCACTGAAGCAACCTCATCTAAATTAGTATCTCCCAGTGCTTTTATTCTGAGAAATGTATTATTAAGAAGTAGGCTACAGGATTACAGCTTTTTGAGATGCACTAATGACTAGCCCAATAAGTAGCATGTCAACACAAAGTTGACACAGAGATATAAGAAAAAGGTGAAATTATCATTCACATGCCTTTAATAATTAGTACATAATAGAGGAAGACTCAAACAGTAAATAAGGTCCTTTTTACCAGTTTAGTTTCCTCCTCCTTTCACGTGTAGTCCTATAGCTAAGTAGATAAAGTATTGCCATTGGTAGAAGAGACGTCACACTGACTTTACAAAGCCTCAGGACTGAGGCTTGTCTTGGCCTATCTGGAGCTAAGTATTAGCTTGCTTAGCTGTCACACCAATTCTTCTAATGACCAGGTACATATATTTAATTTTCATATGGTATAATTTTATACATACACATAAACACGGTATATACACAGTGTATGAACGTGTTTTTATATATACATACACACACTTTGTGTATATATGTATGCATATACATATGTTTGAAAATACATATATACACACACACACACACAGGGTGCAGTATAGAGGAATACCAGCACGAGACAGAAATCAAAAGGGTAATGGGCTGACACTGGAGACTGTAGACAACTTGCTTGTGCCCAGAGAAACAACTCAAGCACAGTTAGTTAAAAATATACAGACCTGGGAGCTGGAAAAAACTGGGTTTAGTGGGTAATAAATAAATAGATAAATTTTAAGAAGTTTGACACATGAAGGACACACCAGTCACAGTAAAATTTAAAGACACATGGAATTGCAACCAATAAAGAAAATGGAAGGTGTCAAAGTATGTTATAAACTGCAACCCTCCCCCAACTTCTACTTAAGGAACACTTAGGACCAGAAAGGCAATGGAAGAGTGAACAAAACAGCAGAGAAAAGGGGTAGATCCAAGGAAACATATGTATAGTAGTTTTGAGTATATTACTGATGAGAAACTCTTTTCTGCAATAGTGTTTGTTCTCCATAATCCTTAGATATGGAATAAAGAGTCTCTCATTAGACTGCTGAGATTTCAGCTACACCAAAATTCCTCGCTTTTTGTCATCCAAGGTTTGTTTCCTTTTTTTTCCTCCTATAACAAAATTTGCAATGTAACACACATACACCATCTAACACTGGATTAACTTAGGTGTTCTCTGTTTGGGTTTTGGGTTTGTTGGGGATTTTTTTGAGGGGAGGGGTAAGGGGCCGTTGGTTTGGTTTTGTTTCTGTTTTTTACTGAGGCCCCAGAGACAGGTCAAAGAATAACTCCTCTGATTCAGAGAACCTTGGAGAGCTCCACACAGATTCCTCCTTGACCCCAAAAAATATTTTAGGGTATTCCTATCACATGCTCCAAAGGTATAGAAATATGCCAAAGACTTGGGTTGAACTTCTTAATCATTTTACTAGTCCCTGCCTCTATGCAAAAACGTAAATTACTTGTAGAACCCTTCCATAGTTTTCATCTCACTTGTTTCAGGCAAACTGTAGCTATTGTAACACATTTGGTGTCTGCATGAATTTCCACAATTGTTGGTCTCCTATTTGCTTCTCAACTCAGAAGGTTCTGTCATTTGGATTTAATTTACAAACACCAAGGTAAATCCAGAAACAGTTAAGTCTGCCACCACCTAATTCATTTTTACAGACTATTCTATATTCTATGCATGTACGTTTGTATGTATATATGTGTATATAGATATGCTGAGTTCTAGCTAACAGTAATTTTTAAATTATTATATCCATGCAAAATACAGCAGTGAAAACTTCTGACATCTGTAGTAACACTGAAGATAATATTATGTTAAAAATGTTACTCTAACTTTTTTTTCTTTCCAGATTGGAAGCGTTATAAAGAATCTCAAAAGGGAAACATTCTGTAATCCTTTAGAAAATCTAATTTTCTCTTCTGCTTCAATTCCAATCTTTCTAGGCTTTGTCTTTAAATACCATGCTCTCATGAGCTGGCTAAGGCCCTTGTCTTCACATGATGTCTGGAAGAAATAATTGAATCAAAGCTGGCATTCTCTCTTTTTAAAGGCAAAAATTCTTCAGTAGCAACTCCAGATGCCAACAGGAACTTTAATTCTATGTGAACTAGGAAACTGTACCTGGTTACAGACAGGTTAATCAACAGGCCCACTCACTGAACCAGAGTAACTTAAGATGGAAAGGGCCAGTGGAGGTCATCTAGTCCAACTCCCAGCACAAAACACAGCCAACTTCAGTGGTGCATCAGGTCACTTAGAGTCTACCTTACACTGTATAAAGCTTGAAATCAAGGACTTCACTTTTTTCAAGATGTTATTGCTGGAAATAGTGCAGAGGAGAAAACAACATGAGAAATACACAGAGAACCAAGAGTAAAAGCAGGCTAAGAACTTGTGCGCAGTGCTACTGAGATACAGTAATCAGTTCTGACTATAGAATTTGGCATGCACCACCAACAACTAACGTCGGGTCACAATTTCACAAAGAATAATTACCGTGTAAGCAAAATTTACTTCAGAAACTATAGCATCAATAGCAAGTAATAATTCGTATAATTTAATTCACTGCACAATATCTAATTTTCACAGTTCAGTGAACTGTAAACTTGAATGCAGCCCCATCAAAATAAATGTTAGGAAGCCTACTATATGGCAGCAGACAGAAATATAAACTATTCATATTCTGTTCTTGGTGAAAGTAACAAATTCTGCCATTAGAAATCAGCAGAACCAAGATCACCTAGTAATGCTTTATATTGATAGTGTCAGGGCTACACATCATACTCTTGTTGTACTGGACTTCCTCTGAGATTTGCTTTTAGAATTTGTTCATTGACACAATGCAGATAATAAGAACTGCACTATTCTTTTCAGTTGACTGCACCATACATTTTTTGATTCCATACTTCTGCTTACCTCCATAAAAAGACATGAGTTGCAGGCCTAACAAATCAGAATTTGTAAGAACCAGAATTCTCTTTTTTTTTTTTTTTAATTTCTATCTAGCTGTTGCTAATATACATCAGGACAGCATCACTACTTCTTGCTAAATATGACTGAGAAATTAAATTGAAACATAGAGTTTGGATCCATATTCCACTCCCTTCATTTCAGCTCTGCAACAAAGTATAAGCAAAAATAGAAGACATCAACCAGTAATAGGAAAAAGATTTCAATAAGGAAAAGAGATAAATACAGGAGAGTCATCCATTTGGAAATAAAATATATTTCATGCTTAGAGTGAATCACCGTGTCTTTTACATGATGTCAGGCACCGTAAAACTGAGCAGATGTTTATACAAGAATATCAAGTGGTACTCCCTCAGCCAGACCAGCTTGAAATCTTCTGATTTTTTTTCCTTGGTGTTTTAGTTTTAATATTATCTATGCACATTCTTCAGGGTGGGGAGGGGGGGGGGAGGATAAAGAAAAAAGATTTGTCCGTCTGTCTGTTGGAGAAGATGGATTTTGGGGTTTTTCTTTTAATCCAGCTCCTCATGCACTGTGAAGTCTTCCCTCTCTCTCAAATACAGTTCCTGCTGAGCTGTTAAACCAAGGCGTAACAAAGGTCACAATCTCCTTAACTGTGATCTCTCTCTGAATTAAGACATTTGCTGAAGGATACTGACAAAAGTAATAGAACAAACAACACATTAGAAATCATAAGATATGAAGTCAAGAAGAGGAAAAAATTAATGCAACTTATTTGAATTAATTCAAATTTTAATTCAAATAACACAGTCCTCTGACCCAAACTCAAACTGAATCTGTATCAAAATTCTTTAGAAAGAATCTATCAGTATTTGACCAGATATTCACCAGTGTTCACAGCAACTAACTCTGTTTATGCCTATATGTATACTTACACATTATACTGCCATGAAAGCTCCAAGATGAAAAATAATGCTGATAAACAGAACTGACTTCATTACTACAATGTATTTGTTTTCCTTTTACTTGGAGAGTGAGATTTCTTTCCAATGATGAGTAAGTGACTAGAATCACAATACTTCACATTAGCTTTCTGTGCAAGTGGAACCCTTCACAAACATAAAAGAACATTGAAAAGAATTCATGGAAGGCCCAAGGCTGGCATAAGATCAAACCTCAGTATGCCATCTGGTAAACAGTTTTTTTTATTTTCTTTACTTCTGCTACTTAAGATGAGTAAGGGGGTGTGTAGGAATTTGCTGGATTTTTTCCATCTTTGGCTTGTGTTTTTGGTGGTGTTTTTTTTAAATGTGTGTGACCAAAGAATCTCTTTAGTTGCAGTGGATGACTGTGTTGCTTCCTTTACCTCTTCCAGACTCCCCAGTTAGTTTTCTCATTTGTTTTGTGGTGTGGACATGACAACATTACATATTTGTCATGTAGGGCAATGACCCAGGCCTATAATTCTTCTCCTTCACTTAGGATCCTTTGTTGCTCTTTACATCCCTCTGCCCTTTGGAAGTACCAGATAGCTGGGGAGGGATAAGACTTGTAAGGGTCATCATCAGCTACACAAGAATTTTTGTTATGAAAAGATGGAAGAACAATGCTTGGTACGTGTTGGGTTTAATTTGTATTTGTCATTATATTATCCTATAGGATCATTCATAACAGGCTATGAATTTGTGCTTCGCTTGATAATTTGTTGGATAACTTTCTCTTAGTTGACATTTTGCCTCACCTATAATGAGCAGAAGAAATCCATAGTTCTCTCCATTTACGTGTCTGTTTTAAGTCATTCCCTCAGTGGATGTTTTACTTTCAGAAGATTGAGACTCATCTTTTCACATAATTTTTTGCAGATGAAATCAAAAATTCCCTGGGAATAAGGACAAGTTTCTGCATAATGGGTTACTGGAGGCCAGCTACTGAGTTTGCATCATTTTTTCCAAATATTTCTAAAACACAGTGTAAGTAATAGAGAGACATCCTCTTGTATATTGTGACTTCTGGCACAAGCAGTAATATTTTACTTTAATGGAAAAATATATTCATAGATATTAAAGATCCAAAGAAACATTTTTGAAAAATAAGGATATTAACCACTGTCATTCTGACCTAATGTATGACACTATTCTAACTCCCTCACCAGTTTTAATTCCACATAAACTACACTTCCAGTCTTAAATTATTGCACATACAGATACAGCTACCAATTTTCAGTCAACAAAAATTCACAACGCTTTCATATGCAAAGTGATCCTTCTATTCACTAAATGAAATTTGTATAGTGTTTTGCCATAAAAGCATGTATTTGTGTGTATGTATTTGTTTTAAATACATAATGAAAGACAAATATGCATATTTTAAGAAAGACCACAGCAGTATCATGTCTGTATCCTCCATGAAGTTAAGTTTCTACATGTATTGTCAATGCCGCATGCTGCACCCGGTTTCCATTCTGTTCCCTTCAATGCTTTTGGAATCAATTGAAGTCAAAACATCCTGGAAGAAAAGTTCAGTTTTTGCACCCCTGGTTTCAATTATTTTTAAATCTGACGCACAAACACAGCTTTTTAAGATATGCGAGTGGAGTGCCAAATGAGGACCTTTTGATTTTTTGAAATACATGTGGTTGAAATCTGAGACCTGCCTGCTGCCAAGCCACAGTATTTGGAATCGAGTACTGGCACAAGAAAATAAGCCATTGTTCAGAGTATAATTTTAAGAGGAACTATCCTGCAAAAAAGAAAACGTAAATTCCCATACTTTAGCTCATGGTTATAGGACAATCCCGTAATCCTTTGTTAAATACTTGAAAGTTGAAATATAGATTCTAGCAAAGTTTATCCAGGATCTCAGAAGTAATCTTTTGATATAAGATACACTAGAGCCTTCTTAAATTTTTCTATATTATAAAAAGAATCAAAATTGTGAGATGGAATATCTCACAATAGTCTCATCAATGTTATTTCTAGTCCTGTGCTGTATGTGTTAATGTTGTCTGGTTTTACATACAGCTCTTTCAGTATTTTTGCCATTGACTGTAGCAGCAAAAATAATAACAGGCTCCTACTGAGATAAAAGTACCTTGAGGCAAATACTGTATCATTAGGTAAGGTTGAGTAATTTCACATCCCCAATCTCAGATGCCAAAAGAGCACATTTTCTATATGTATAAACAGTTAAACATTTATTTGCAGCCACTGTAAGGGAGCTGGACCTTCAGCCACTGCCATTCCCAGCTTTGACCGAGAAAAAAATTAAAAACCAAAAATTGTTACCTATGCGAACAAATGCTCAGAAATGAATTTTATTACAGGAGCTCTGACATGGACAGATAAAGTATAAGAATAGAGAGAAAAATCTGCTCTTTAACTTTTGTGAGAACTAAGATTACATTAGAAAGTACACAGTTGCATACCATGGATGTTCACATGCAAAAAGGATTGAAGTTGAAAGTTTAAACTAAAAAGAGATGGCTGACCTCCTGAAGACAAAACTGAGTAACTTATTCTAATCTCAGGTAGTGAAAAAAAGGAAAAATACCAAAAAAAGGAAGCAAATCATCTTTCAGCTCATTACAATAGGAACTTTGCTAAAAACCTTCTCATTAGAGAACTAATACAATAAATGACAAAAAACATAACAGCAAATCTAGTAACATGTCCACTAGTCTGGAATTTTAACAATGAATGTGCTTCTCCGAGAGCTCAGTGCCAGAGTGACACACCAAGTCGCAATGTTTAAATTGGGCTTAGAGGGAAAAAAGTATTAGTCTTAATCTCATACTCCAGACTCAAGTTTCAGTTTTTCTCGCTCTGTCCTTTGGGAATACACATGCTAGCTCAAAGTCTTTTTCATCAGTTTGCCACCCATGTTTCACTATAAAGTTGAAGCCCAGTTAGACCCAGATCTGCCTTTGACTAGAAGCATCATTTTTAGAAATCATGCTATTTTATTTTTCTCAGAGAAGTGCAATGACATCACCGAATTTTAAGGTGTGTACATTACAAGAACATACCTGCTCAAACAATTCAAGAAAGAAAGAAACTCCCAAGTTAAATATCCTAAATTGTCTCCTGGAAGATTCTCTCAGTTTAGGCACCTACTCTAGAAACCTTAGGAAATTGGTCACTGTAATTAACCACGGGGATGTTTCACTCTGACAGCTGCTACTGGCCAATGAAACAAACCGCTATCTTGACTTCAGATTACAAAACAAACATTGTATTAAGCGTTACTGAGTTGCCCTGGCAGAATCCCTAGCTGAGCATCACAAAAAAACAGACCAAACCTGCAGTTTCAGCCTTTATCAACCATCTAGATTAAGGTTACCACCACAGAAATCTCCATTTCACTGCATATCTTCTGGGTGTTCCTTGACAACATTAATGAACCACACTCATGCCTTGATCAGTGTTATCTTAGCTAAAAGAACTCCACATACCACATATTAGTCTCTTGTGATTTAGACAGTGAGATTTGAACTCCTGTACCATTGACTTTTCAGTCCAAGCTTGGTGCCTGTGCTAAGGACCTGACTTTAACCAAGTCTGGAAGTAAGATAAAAGAGGGTTACAAGAAAGACAAAATATTTTTTGAGTTTGCCTTACAGTCAGGACACTGGTTCACAAACACCAACATACTCCTCCCTGTCCATGGCACAGACTGATTTCACTTAGCTTCACAAACTGTCTTAAGTAATTTGCATACATGGAAACTGCTCAAATGTTTAGGCTGTCCTCAAGAAGTTTTCCTCAGATTGCTTTATTTCATAAATAATTGACTCTCCCTTTTTGTGTTCATCTTTTATTTGGATTAACACTCAGTACGTGATATGTCATGTTTAGAGTGATGTAGTGTCAGTATGTACTGACATAGTGTGGACAAAGCCCACCCCAGATCATCATTAGCAAAATGGGGGGGAGTGTTATGCCTGTGTGTACACATGTGTGTTTGTTTGCACTGAAAAGAAACAGAGTTAAACTTATGGTGATGTCTGTCATCTGGCTTCAAGCCTTTGTTATGTCAATACTCTGAAATAATCTCAACCAAAATATTTTCTTTTGATGCAACAGAAGCATTAATGCATGATAGATACATTTGGAAATTATTTATCACTCATTAAGATTCTCTAAATAGAAATTATGTGAAACAGACTACACGCAAGGTCTACAAACTGACTTCCTTGTTCTCTGAGGTACTGAAAAAACTCACTACATTCTCAGAGCAAATGACACTGAAGAAATAGTCGATAAAGTACAAAGATTACGCTGTGTTCAAGCAGAATCTTCAGACATGCGTCTGTTCAGAATTACTTTCATCCAGGCACTCCACTTCTATTCACTCATTGTGCCTGCTTGGTCTTTTAACTAGAAGGTTTTCTTTCAACATGTGGTATATGGAGCAACCAGATAAAATATAGCTGGGAAAGCTAAGGGGGACACTAACACAAGCCACCAGGCAGCTGGGCCAGTAGATGTGAACTAATAGAAAGGTACTGACACAAACAGCTGATGATTGCTTCTACCATTCTTCAAGTAATACTAAGGAAGGTATAGTGATCCTGCATCATCTAGAAGCCTTCAATTAGCCTCCTTTAATTAGAAACCCCATCAAATTTTCTAAAATGTGTAACAAACATTTCAGGGAAGACAATATGCAAGCGGTTTAAAGCAGCTGAGCAGGCATCTGATGCTACTCACATTGAAAATTGCTCTTTTTAACAGGTGCATAGTTTCTGTACATGTGGCTTTTGTTTATTGACTCCATTTTATTTTTAGAAACATGCAGATTTAGGTCAGTTTGCATTGTTCTCTACAATTATGGAAAGTGTCAATCATACTGCAAAAGCAGCAGGTGGATCGATGCTTAGCTTGCCTACCCTCTTCACACAGAGTCCATCTTGATAGAGCACATCTACTGCATGAAGGTAAATATCCCACTTCTCAACATACTGTTCATAAATAAAATTTCTATCTTTTTTTAAGAGTTCTCAAAGAATTTACATCTCATGATGAATGAGCTCCACTGTGTAAACTTCAAGGAGAAAGGCTGTTCCCAGCAAGATTCCCATGAAAAATATAGGAATCTGTTTCCATTTCAGGTATAATCACAGTGGTGCTTACAAACTGGATTTATGAAGTAGATCTATTAGTATCAGTACAATTAAACATGAAACTGAACAAGATTCTGACTATGAAGTTTATGACCACTGGCCAAATACAGTAATATTTTGACATCTCATAAATAGAAAATTAAATTTAAAAAATCCAGCTGGCAAGAAATCCATTATTCAAGATACAGTAGTATGTGAGGGAAAAAAGGTACCTTTACAGTACAGTTTTCTTCACCGAAATTGCTGTGCTTGTCTTTTAGCTACAATTAAACCATCACCAACAAATTCATGGGACGTGATGCAATCAAACTGAGGCCCAACATACTCAATTGTTCCGGTTTGCACTGTTAATAAATGCATTTACAAAATAATGTTTTCCATCTCTCCACTGAAATGTTTTCCATGTGGTAAGAATATTCAGGTCTGACTCTGAATTCACACGCTGTAATAGAAGGCAAATTTTAAATGAATAAGGCCATTCTGAGGATTAAAAAGTCAAGGATGACCTGTCAGTTCTGTTGACAAAGGATTTGTGGTTTCCTACAGAAATAAATACACATTCCTCACTTGATAGGCAGGCTAGATCCCAGTGACGTGTACCTCTTCCCGTACTTCATCTGTTCTTTTCCTTTACTGAAGGCCATCTATACTGATACAGTTTCATTATATTTAAACATTATTCCTAGAATCAGATTAAATATATGTTGGCTCAATAAGGGCTGTCTATGTAGCAGCATCCAGTAACACCACATACTTCTTAATAGCACTTGGTACTGAAGAGTTTCAAAGTAAATTATAATTTGTGAGTAAAGCTTCACATCATTCTAAGCATAGAGAATACTATCATTCCCACATTATGGACCGGGAAACAGGGACACACATCCTACATGAAATGTTCAACATCACAAAGTGCGTTGGTGACAAAGCTGGAAAGAGAAGTCTTGAAGCTAGTAGATGAGGGAAATAAATTTGCCAGCCTCACACACACACAGAAATAGAGTTTTGCTGTTGATCCATTCAGTTTCTTGGCACTGAAAATACTTGCAAATTTAACAGCTACAGCCATAACTTCATTATGCAAAACATTTCACAAGTATGACAATTTCTTTATAAGGAAACCTACTCTTCGGTAACCCAACCCAGTGCCCTGACACCAGTGATGTAATCCAGGGCAGAGGCTCTGAGTAGCATCTGGTAAAACATGATGATTCAGTGGAATCTGGTAAAACAAGAACTGGAAGGTCCAAATATATCTTTGAAGGAATTACACTGAAGCTTGAAAAGGAGGGAAGCCAGCACAATGATGCCAACAAGATTCCATCAGGGATTAATCTAGCCTGAGATCGACTTCTAACTACTCCACTTAGATCCATTAACTGGCTCCGCAGCACCATTCCTCTCGAATTAGAACAGCCTCCCTGACTTTAAGGTTTCGCTCACCTCTACTCTTGACAACTTCATCTTAATTCCCATGACTGTCTGGCTTGAATATCACACTAGCTCCCCTCCCCTTTGCTTTCTTCTCCCTCCTGTCTCATACAGCTACAATTTCATAGTTGCAGGCCACAAGCTGCCTGCACAAACCATACACAAAGGAGACAGTTGCTCTTTCTTTGTGCTCAGCTTTCTCTTCCCACGCTGCCCAGGCTGTGCTAATGAAATTAGTAACCCATCACATCACCCCAGTTCTCCCCAGGTAAGCCTTTACAAGAAATTTTGCAAGTTCTTCCCAGTGATCTCTGCTCACATCTCTTCTGGACCTTACTGAAGGGAGAAATACAGAGGTTAACTGAAATTCTTGCCACTGAAACTGCTCCACAGTTTAAAAAAAAAAAAAAAAAGAAAAAAGCAAAAAAAAAACAACCTCCTAAACTAAAAGCATTCAATTTACTGAGCATTTTCACAGCCAGTCTCAATCTCTTGATCAAAAAGTGCTCAAAGTTTCACAGTGGGCTTTATTGTGGGGGGGCAGATGGGGAGGAGGCTTGGAGGTTTTTTTGTTCCTAAAATGATCATGTTTATGCAACCATAATTAGGTTTCTTTGCTTGAGTTTTAAGGGAAAACCCTAAAACTTCATTGGGAGAAAGGAGAAGATTCCAACCTAGTTCTAATAAAAGACATCGATTCCTTCCGCTCCCCAGCCTCCATCCCTCCCCTGCCAGCACTGGGCAGAGCATTTGCTTGGAAGCCAGAGAAGAATCAAAAAAGCCATAAAAATGGTGAGCTAAAATCTTCCCAGTAACACTCCCAGATAAAAGAGTACAAAAGTCATTCAGTAAAACAGAGTACAAATCTAGAATAACTGGCACACTGGGTATTTGACAGAGAGTGAGATATGATGTGACTTTTTGTTTGGGGTTAACGTCATCTTTATTTCTTCACTGCATGATCCAGAAGAGACTGAATGGATATTTGGGAGGGATAATGAGATCAAACAATCATGTTAAACTGATATTTTGAGCTTGCAGTTCTAAAATATCCTGCATTTATGGTTTCAGAGAAAACCCTCAAAATTCCTTCCATTGAGACTACAGACAGCCTGGAGCTACTAATCAAAGAGTGGAGTTACCTTCCTTTTCCCCTATGGGACTTAAGTTAAAACAATTATCAGGCTTGGCAACAAGTTGTGCCAATGGAAATTTGCAGAACTTTTGTGCTGCTGTAAAGGAACTGAATTTTTTCACAGCCTGGACTATCTCTTAATTCAAGCCAGTGTCTTCATGAGTGCCTGACCTGTCAGTCAACATTATCTGATCTCACTCCCATGAAGCATAAAAGAAAGGGGAATTGAAGGGAAAACTCCTCCAATTCCTGGCTAGTATTCCCTAAAACTCTTAATCCAGCAGGAGATAAGGAAAGAGGATCTTCTCTTGGAGACCTTTTTTCACTATAGTCCCACCACTCAGTCACAGATGCTCACACACTTGCACACACATACTTCTATTCCCCATGACAAGTCGCAGTTATAGCAATTGCTGGCTTGGAAAGTAAATGGGGAAGTGTTTAGTCTATTTTTAGCAGTCTTTAATGCAATTTAGCAGCTGCAAACAAACAGAGAGAGCCAGCAACATACAAGCAGCCTTCTGAAGACCACAGTTTGGGAACCTCTGCGCTACTGGATCACATCTAGTACACACACTCCATGGGTGTGCTTCTATTCAGAGACCACAGTCTCAGTGCAGGACCAGGAAAGACAAATTAATAAAAATAATACCAATATACTGGCAAGGAGAAGACCTTGAGATCTCCAGGATCAGGCAGAAAAATACAAGATGACTGAAGAAACTCTCCTGCAAAGAGTAGACCTGTAGACTTGTATGTTCTGTGCCTACTTACTGCGTAACTCCTCTTTTCCCTTCTCACACCAGTGTGCACCCCGGAACACCCCCAGCATCTCCCCCAAGCTCTGCTGGCTTGCTTCCCGGGTGCCTTAACAGTTCAGTAAGGATTGGTATCAATGGACCAGAAAAAATGCACAGATAAAAGATAACTACAAAGTTACACAGCAACCTTTGTGCGAGTACAGAAAGGGGCTCCCAGATGGGCTTTTTCACCTTGCCCAAGTACTGGTTTCTGCAATACCAGTAGGAACTTCCTGCCTTTGACCTCCATCCTTACCTTTATCAATGGATTAAAAAATATATCGGCAGAAAAATTACTACACAAGCAGGCACAGCTTAACCACACCAACATCACTGCCTAGGAAAGATGGCTAAACCCAAAGAAAGTTCAGAGGAAAAGAGGGAAGAATAAAACCTCAGAAGAGGTAGAGTTAAGACACTATCAAGAAAAACAGATAATATTTGTCTGCAGTTGGTGATCTCTCAAGAGGCTGCCAAAGGAGATGGCCTATCTTGTACTCTACACTGTCTTTGTAAGGAAGGCAATTATTTGAAATATTTTCTCCAAGAAATAAGTAAGCAAACAAGCAAGATCTTTAAGAAGATCAATCCTAAAATAATGTATCTATTTGAAATCCCACATTTCACATAAATCTAAGGTACAACAGCCAAAGAACGTATGCAACTGATTGGGATTTGCCCCTTGAAAGGAGGAAAATGGGGGGGAGGGGAACGGAGAGACCCTGATTGTTTACAAGGCATTACTGATGCATACTGCTTTTCTCAAAGAGCCACTGCAGAGAATAATAAAAAAATGCTGTTTGAAAAATAACTTCTGTGGTCAAGTAGAACTAAACTCTCTCCTGGTACAAACTAGGAAAATTCCAGTGAATGGAGCTGCTTTATGCTGGCAAAAACACGTATCGATTGAACTGGCAGAAACTGAAGTAGACCATCGTGGCACACAACAGAAAGGATATTGCAGTAAAATAATTTCCTTTAAGAATATTAAAAGAAAATAAAATTCAGTTTTACACAGGGCTTATGCATGTTTAATTTCAAAAAATTGAACAAAATTTGCCTGTTTGGCATTGAAAATACAAACTTTTCCTCTAGTATTTGTATTACAATATGTTTCACTACTGCCAGACGCATCAAATTATGCTCAATGTCCACACCAAACAGATTAGATCCACTGGTGTTTATTTTAATAGTGTCACTGCTATTTAGCAGGAAGGTCAAAAAGTTTTTTTGCAGTAAAGCACTATACTAGTGATGTGGCCAAGCTGGCAAATTCTCAGCAAAATTGCAAATGTAGGTGCTATCAGTACAAACTTAAATCTCTTTAATTGTCACAGATGAAAGAATTAGTTGTATGAAGCGGTTAATTAAGGACAGACGTCACAACTACACCACATTCTTATTTGTTGATGTTATTCCAGCAAACACTATCTTCCTAAAATTGCAGAAGACACTGACAAATATAGAAGTACCTTTGGGCACAACTCAAAAGCATTTGTTGGTGTAATACAGCAACCTCTATTCCCTTCCGCTCAACCACAGAGGCCCACGCTGGCTATCTAGCAGGCAAAACAGCCATCTGTGAAATGGGCTCAGGGTGCTCAGTTGCCACAAGAGGTGGCAACATGTTACTGCAACATCTCAGCTTCTTGGGTTAGAAACACCACCACTGATGCTGCAGGTACCACAGGTACCAGCAGGAATGACTCTTCCAGCGCTACCGCTCTTCCAGAGCTCTTGCAAGAGCATTCCTGGTGTACAAAAAAAACCTAGTGGTTTGTCATTCCTCCAAATTGCCTTATTCATTCCTAATGATTTTAAAGTACTTTGCACTTTCTTTAACATGACATTTTCTGAATTAAGAAAATTTCAAAACAGATGCTTGGGTTAAAATCATCTGATATTAAAAACATAACCTTTTTTTTTTTTTCCCTTCAGCACTAGACTGCTCTCTTATGGGAAGCAAGCTTATATGTATCATCTGGTTGCAGAATGTTGCTTCAGGGCTGGAGTACTGGAAGCATTTAGCAACTTTTTTTTTTGGTCTCTGCACTAGAAAATCTCAAGAGAATTCCAGGACTTCAGAACTTGCTGGATGTCAGCAAAAGTTATCAGAAATACATAATACACAAAAGTCTATATTAAAAGTATCCAAAGTATTTGCTTTAATGAAAACATCTTTATAAAAATCTATTCTGTAATGTATATTGTTTATTCTGAACTGCCCATAAATGCTGCTGCTTTTAGGACAGACTCTGACTGGACCTTTCTTTTATTGCCTTACAGAATCACAAATCGCCTTTTCAGTCTCAAATGCAAAATTCTTTTCCCTCTGTTACAGATTTTAGCTGTTGGCAGTTACACTATTGTATTTTCCTCACAGAATAAACAAGTAAGTTGTGACTTGTGTTTGTGAACAGTTGCATATATTTTTTAGAGGTCAACTAAAAGTTCAGAATCATATCCCTCAAATTTAATAAGCAATATAAGCAACAAAATTAATTCTTCTAATTAGTCATTAAATGTATCTGCATGTGTGAAAAAAGGACATAAAAAAAGAGACTTCTGTGCTCCAGAAAATTTAATGTAAAATTTAAAATTAAAATTTAATATCAAGATTATTAGGGAACTAATGGAAGTACCAATAAAAACATTCATAGGCCACAGTACCATTATGCTAAAGTTTAAAATCCAGTGTCAAAAGGTCAATAATTCATATCTTTTTTTCTAGTATTATTGCCTTTAAGTTAAACCACATTTTCTCGCCTGATTGGAAGTAGTGCCAGAGTCCATTCCTGTGAGCTGATCACTAAAAATCCAGTTTGGGACTCATGCAGAGCACCTAGGTCTGCTGTTTGCAAAACGTGTCAGATCACTCCATAAAAAGAAACAGACTGAAGAGTTCTGGTAACTGCCTGACATGTTCATTTATAAGATTTATGACTTTTATATAAAGGTAGGATTAGCACAATGTATAAAAATTCCAATTGCTGACAGAACATTCACAAAAGAAAAAAACCTAATGTTTTCAATAATTTGGAAAAAAAAACCCGTAACATTCCCTCCACCCTATCGGGTTTTTTTTCCCCTTGAAATGCTCCGTATCTTTCATCGCATCACCTTTACAAGCAAAGGCTGCTCTCCTGTCTATTAAATACCTTCACTCTCCAGGGGAAAACTATTCCAGAACTAGGTCTTTTAACTAATGTGGTGCAAGTTCAAATGAGAACAGAAATCATGTTCTGATTTCCCAGCCTTCCATTTACTTGCTTGTTTTCAGTCCCCAATTCTCAATGTCTGCTGTTTGCACCAATTACAAAATATTTTTTTAAAGAAAAGCTCAATAAGAACTCAAACTTACTAATATATGTTAATTTGGTCTGGTATATATGAACACATTACAGATCTATGTATTGACAGATTCCAGATATAATATGCCCCATTTTTCTACTTACTAGTTCTCCAATTATTTTAAGTAGAAATGGGTTCATGTTCTCACAGACCAAGCAAAGCCCTGAGGCAGTCATATGCTTAAAGACAAGAACATAGTTGCAGGCTTAGGTGGATGCAGATGTCATAATTCTACATTTCTTATACCAAAGATCTCCCAAAGCTTGATCAAAGGAAATTACAAGCCCACTACACTTTCACCCTAATACGAGCACTAACAGAAATCCGCAGCAACTTCTGGTAGCCATACAAAGGTCATTCTAATGAATTTACGGCTGGCCTATAACTCCCATGAAGAAATCTAAATTATAAAATAATCAAATAGATAATGTGAGTGAACACTGGACAAAGTATAAATTGGAAATAGTCCTTTGAGTGTGAAACAGACTTTCATTACAACTGGCCACGTGTTCATATTTATTTTCCACTAAAAACGAGTCATATTAATTTGTTGCTATTGTAAATTCACTAAAAGAAATGTAATTATAAATAGCTTTCACTATCAAATTGCATATGTAATTGCAATGGACACTGCTCTATTTTGCAGCACAGCTTATCCATTCAAGAAATAAAGAGTTCTGTGACTGCAGTGAACGAAGAACCATTTTCCAATGCTCCCTACTGCTGTAGCTCAAATCCAGGGCTATTACAGTATTGGCAATCTCCACATAGTGCTTAAAATACCAATGATTTTTCTGTCTCATTAGATCTGCCCTGAACAGTTAGCTGATATGGTGGTAAACAGAGCGGTGGTCCTTAATAGTCTGTCAATGCCATGGCATGCTATATTCAAAAAAAAAAAAGAAAAAAAATCAACCAAAACAGAAAAAACACACAGTTTAAAATGGGGTTAACAAAAGTGTAAAATTTATGCAAAAATAAATTCTCTCCTACTTCTCTCCTACTGCAGAGAAGTCCGTATACGTAATTACAGAAACTGTCAAATGACAAATTGTTTGCTAAAAGAATTTCACAGGTATTTTCAAAACATGAAGGTATGTGAGATATTCTGGCTTTTTTACAAAAGCCACAAAGTACAGTGAAATTAGTTTAACATTCATTACAAATTATCTTTGTTCTACTTCACACAGCATGACCAGCACTTTGAATTATATTAGGAAGAAAGCAGATGGCCACAATGTCCTGAAAAGCTCAATTAACTCTTGATCACTTTCTGTGATAGTTTAAGTTTTGAATACCTTCTCAAGGTTACTCTTTACAGACTAGAACTGAAATCAACTGAAATCATCAGCACTTGAAACAGGCCACAGTGATTCGAGTAAGCACAGACACTTCACCAACAGCTCAGATGCAGAAGGCTGCACAGCAGGTTACACATACAGCACACTGAACTGCTTCGCATTGCTGCAGGGGCCCAGCACCTCTCACCACTCTGACCAAATTTTTGCAAAGCTAATTCACTCTATTCTCAGTGGTTTTCCAGATAGTTGAAAGCATAAGTGGCTTATATACCTATGTATGAAAATAAGACAAGGATTCTGGACAACAGCATTGTCTTTAAGTGTAGGCAACTGCTTATGGCTCCAGGCTGTTCAGGAAGCAAAACTCCCTCCTACAACAGTTCATCAATATTACTTGGGATCCAAGACTGACAGAATATTTGTCTCCGCTAACGAAACCCGTTGTGCTACCCACAGCAAGGGCAGCAAACAGGAACACAAATAAAACTACTTTCAAACTTAAAGTACCATATTTCATTCTAAAAGTGTCTAGAAAGCATCCTTAAGGGTAATGGCCTCCAGTCATTACAATCTCAGAAGTAGTTCTGTCTCTAAAACATTTTATACTACAATAGCATTCACTAAAAGAAATCACTGTCAGGAAAGCTTTCATTTATGACAGACAGCATGCTTTTTTAAGTGGAAGAGAACTTGGAGAGGGGGGTTGCCACACAGAAATTAGTGAACTAGTGAATGAAAAACTAGCTAATAAAAAGGCTGTTACACATTTCAGATACTATAATATCAGAGTCCTGAAATCATCACCTCTGACCAAAACTAGCACAACCATCATACATGAAATAAACTTGTCTGTGGAATAGCCAATATAGTGCTGGAATCAGCTAGCATTACATCCTCAGTTTGATATCTTTGCTACCTCACTTAGAAGCAGCATTCTCCACTCCATAAGATTACAGGTCACCAATTTCTTTCTAGACCTACTCTGTTGCCTTAACTGCACAATACTGTAAACGCATGTCAACAGGAAAATAAATGAAGCGTATTACACATATTACTTACACTGGGTCTGCGTGTTCTGGTTGGAAACATTTTAGTCTTTGCCATATACCATGACACAGAGGTCATGGAGGAAAGGGCAGGGAGAATTCCCTTCTCTTGGTATTACTGTTCTTATAGCAAAAATAAGGCAGAGGGATTGGGAATTTTTATTTATAACAAGTTAAAACACATATTCAACAGTAATAATATTGAAAGCTGCATAGACTAACAAAAACAGATGAAAACACAGAAAATCTCATCTGCTATCCAGACAGCCAAGATGAGAAAGATCCTTACATTTTCTAATGTATGTTCTAATACAGTAATGTGCATAAACTATACAAATGTTAGAATACTTGAGCACTAGACACATTTGGAAAAATCTGGCTGAGCAAGTTATCTAGACACTTATAGGATCTCAAAAAGGCCTTTTTTTTAATTAGGAAATTTTACAGGAAATTAAATAAAAATGTGTTTTTCTAACTAACTGGAAGTGCATAGCATAAAAAAGAAAAACAGAATCTATAATTTAACACTAATATACACCTGCTGTCCTTATGTCCTACCAGTTCATAAAACTAAGAGCTGTTCTGCATTCAAAATGTGCTAACTAGCAATCCATAAAAGTGTAAAATCTAGATGAAAAACAAACTTAAAACCTCGGTGCTGCTCATACCAGCCACCCACTCTTTTTGAGTATTCGGCAAAGATGTTATTGCTGCCATAGACCTGTTGCTCAGTCATTCCCTCCCCACCCAAAAAGTCCAAGATCCCTTTCCCAAATTCCTACTTGAGGCATTGTGATGTATCGTGAGATGTCAGGTAGTCAGTCCAGACTGAAGTACAACATCTTGAGACAGGCTGTAGACTCCCTGGATAAATATAACTTCTCAGCAAATCTCACATCATCACTTCAACAGTCCAGCTTAATCTAAGCACTTGGCAAGGTACCAAGACTTATGTCACTGGATCAGAAGACATGGTTTGCAGATCTGGAAGAGCAAAGTGATGGACAAGGTGGTGAAGAGAGGGAGATTAAATCCCCTGTTACAAAATGCAAGGTTAAAGAGAAGTGGGTGTTTGTGGATAGAAGAACGTTGAGGGAGAGAGGGGAATTCTTCTTACAATATAGATGAATTCCAGTAATTGACAGGATTTCCTAAGGGTTATATGAATGCAGACAACAATCACAAATCTCTACTGCTGCACACACTTACACACAGTAACAGCTCTTCCCTTGTTTTAGCTGTGCACTAGAAGATTGAGAGTTTAGACCAAAGCAGGCATACGGGCAATAAAGCACGTGTAGGTACCCAGTAAGACGCATAGCGGACTTCAGCTTGAAAGAGAAAAGTAGACACTATGGCATCAAAAATATTTCTTAGTCAATGTTCATAAAGTAAGATGACAGAAAACAGGAAAGCAAATTTAAGTCCAGCTAAATCATAGAAGAGTTTCAATTTGGAAACCACCAACCAGCAGATTTTAGATTCTCATTTCAGAGAAACTTAATTCTAAGCTGTGTCATTATTATTGAAATTTAACTAGATGATAGACATAGGCAAGTTCCAGACATCTTGTTACATTAAAACCCTGTACTTGTACTTTGGTAATTGGCATACACAAACAATCCTGTAATTAAGTCTTAAAAGATATCTATCCAGTTACATTGTGTTGTTTACATACCATAAAATTGCAACAAAAAATATAGCTAATATGTTTACTTGTATCCAGTATTCCATGATTAAATCTAAAGAAATGTGCTTGCAATAAACATCCGTATTTAGCATAGGGGAATGACGTTAGTAGGTGTGAATTAAATCTCAGTTTGTTAAATTCTCATAAGCAAAAGTGCTACAACTATCAGGGCCACACACAATGAAATGCAGTAAATCCATAAGCTACACAACTACAAAGGATGACACTAAAGCCGTAAAAAACAACATATTTTTCTTCTATACTTTCTGTGAAAAATGCCTTCTGCTGTTCTTAACACTTTCCCCGCTCAAGCATCCAGGTGACAATTCATTTCTCATTCATACTTTGCACCAGCCACTACAACATAGAAATGACAACATTTTCCTTTCTGTGGAGCTTCGATACGCTCATCCAGTTGGACTCCCATGAATTAAAAGTCACCCAGGAAGCCAGGCATTCCCAGAAGCCAGGTGCTCCTGGTGTGGCACTCGTCCCTGTGGCTGACACACCCCAGCCATCAGCTGTCCGTGGGCTCCAGGAGCGTGAACAGTGCACTTCAGCGCTGGGAAACATCAGCAGGAAGGAAATGCCACAAGAAAGCCTTCTCCAAATAAATTCGTCTTGTGAATAATGTTGTCTCACCAGTTAAGAATGAATCACCAGATTTAAATATGACATCAGGAAGGAATGGAAAAGACTTGAAAAATACCATTTAATGACTTAACTTTCTGCACTTGCATCCAAGAAAAACTAATTTTACGTGCTCGCAGAAGACCTTTGATCAGGTGTTGGATTCCCAGGTGTTTCAGTGCTGTGCTCTACCCCCTGCCCTCTTTTTTTAATCCAGTTGAAAGGGGAAAAATCATTTTCCAAAGCATCAGATATGTGCGCCTCTAAATTAAAACTGCCGGTGACATAGTGGGCAAATGTGCCAGAGGGTAGTTAGTTACCTACAAATTAGCAAGACAGATTATAACATGGAGATATTGTCACTGTTCTTCTGTTGGCTGTAGTTCCTCTCTGTAGAGAAGTTATTTGTTGAGTGGCTTGTGAAACAGTAGCACAAAACTACACCGCTGAGCGAAGAGAGTCTTCTGATTAATATTATACTTTATCTTACTGTAACTGAGCCTGTTATCTCTTCTCCTGCTCTGGTAAGCATACTACATACCAACAGCCAACTCCAACCATGGATTTTCTTAATCATCACAGTAACTGAGTTTGATAGTTTTTTCCTATTGCTTTTTAATAGTTGACATGCCAAATAATGTCATTGCAGTTTGATACCATGTTCATTCTACTTAAGACAATATATTAACTCATTAGGAAATGCATAGGAAGCCCAAATGAATATATAAATTTCTTTCAAATATCATAGACAAGATTAATTGGAGAGATGGCTCTGAGACTCTAGAAAGCAATTTGATTAATCCAACACAAACTCCTTAAAATAGGCCACATGAAATTACTTATCAAGCACATTTTACAGGAAGCTGAGAGAAGTCCTTGCTTCACAGATGCTATTATTTATGATCTCAGTTTGTAAAACACTCAGAGATGGCTGAAGCATGTGCATAAGACCTTTGCCTAACAGAGGCCTAACTGAACAAAACCAGAATGACTTGGAAAAAAAAAATCTACAAATCTACATAAATAAAAATTTACCTCAGTCTACAAAGGGTTGTAAGGGATACAGTGCTTGGTATCACAACTTCTAAGCTGTACTCACCTGGCCACCAGTAGAGACAGCATCCCATGCTTCCCCAGCGTTTAGGCAACCTGAATTAGCAGGCTGCCTCTTGCTGTTCAAGATTCACATCTTTGAACTCTGTCTTAAGGCCTTTATGTACAAAGTCACACATGGGTCATGGTCCTTTATTTGTTTGGATTTTTTTTTCTGGATTGGGGGAAGGGAAGGTTGTTTCTTAATATAAAACACATGTCAGTAGCATCATTCTTGATACAACAGAAGAGTCATTGGAGCATTCATTAACCACCTTTCTAAGCAAACCAAACCCACGCCCACACCCTTTAAGTAATATCCCCAACAACCAGGCACAGGCTAAATTGGAATATAATCTCCCTCTATACTGAAATTGTTTCACTTTACAATTTGTATTTGAGGCAAGAAATAAATTCATAAAGTAGGATGTGCACATATGAAGAGAGCAGGAAATTTCACTTTAGCTGTCGGGGGACTAATCACTAAGGAAACAATCAGAGCAAGAGCTGAAGTCAAAAGCCATATGAAAAGCCCAAATACTATGTTCCATAAAAAAAAAAATACTCATCTTTCTTCTTTACTGACATTAGTAAAGAAAGCTGGCAAAGTAAGCATCTACGGGAAAACAAAACAAACTAAACCAAAGAAAAAAAAAACACACGACACAAGGCACTGTAAAAGTAAAACAGACGCCTAAATTATGTTTATCCACTACTGTGGATAAAGAAATAGTCATAATATTAAAGGGCACAAGAAATTAAAAATTACTTCTGAGAGGAAGAGAAAGAAATGGACAAGTTGCTTGAATCCCAGTGGGAAAAGAGCAGGAGCTGTTTAGAAAGTCAGACTAATCCATTTGTGCAGCTTAAGATGGGAGACAAGTAGAAAGCTTCTAGACAATACAAAGGAAAAGCAGATATGGATTTTACTAATCACATAGCGTAATAAAAACAGGAAGAGATTCATTGGACAATGACCTGAAGAGCTGAAACCTGACAGACTTGATTTTCTCATGACAGTCCCCTGACTGCCAGGGAATGAGGAGGAAAAAGTCATACTTTCACACATTGGAACTCTCCCTTCTGGATAATTATCTCTGAACATATCAATTTATTTTGTAGCTTTCTTTCTTTCTCATATTCAATACTAAAATGACACAATTTACCTTTAAAAATAAAATTCCTCATATATTATCTATATGAAATTTGAGAATTTATTTGCCAACCAGAAAAGTGAATTTCTCATGTTACCTTCAATCTCATATATACTTGAGATAAACTGTGGCTTATTATTAGTATGTGCTATATATACAAAAATGAAAACAGTAAAATAACACAGAATGGAAAACAAGATTAAACACATAATGTTATTCTATTTTCCTTTGGAAATATCTACTTGAAATGAAAATACCTTAACCACCTTACTTCAATAATTTAGTTTCCATGAAAATATTTCAATGTTATGTTAAGGTCTCAAATCCATTATTAGTGTATTCTTTTCATATCACAAAACCGCAGATTTGGGCCTCATGGACAATGAAAGCACTGCCTAGTATGTTTGAGTACAAATGATATCATGGGAATTACTATTTATTAAACTAACCAGAAAATAGGTTGTTAAATTTTTCAACCTCTGAATAAGAGCAATATAAATATTCCACAACATTGCTAACAAGTATTTCAAGAGGCTTTCAACCAACAACTTTCGAAAGAAATCCAAGAAGCCAATGTAATTTAGTCAAAACTAATGAGATGCATGCAGTTTTGCGTCAAAACTACACAGAACTATACTGATTAATTGGAAACTTTATACTGTCCCAAGTTTTTCTCAAAAGGAAGCCAACATCCAGAATTACGGTTTTGTTATTTGTTTTAAATCTATGCTAATCTCTTCCTTTCATTTTTAAAGAAAGATGGTCTGAAGCTCATGAGCTGAGCCATATCTGAATATAGTGGCATCAAGATATAGTTGTGATGAGAGAGAAAAAAAAAACAAACAACTCATTTTCAACATTGTCAGCCCTTGTCACAGCCCTGTCTTTTCCCCTTTCCAAGCTGTTGAACCAACACAAATTGAGGAAAACTCCATGTTGGGCTGGTGGCACAACAGCCCTCTGAGGCTGCTGCACCACAAGAATGACCTGGCCCTACCTTGTTTTGGCCCAGCTTCAACTACATTTGGACCCATCATAGGCTTTTAGCATTACCCACACCTTGTTATTCTCCCTGGGGATTCTCTGCACTCACAGCAGGGAAAATCTTTAATTACCTGATTAAGGTGGCTTCTGACTACTCTGCATTGGCAGAGCTGCAGTGAAGCCAAGGAAATCAAGCTGGCTATGGAATATGGACCTATATGTGTACTGAAAATAAATACACATATCAGAAGAGTCTGAAAAAAAATAGAATATTCTTCTCTGACTTCTCTCCAGAGATTCATCACAAGCACCTTTGTGGAGAAGTACAATTAGTTAAGAAGCATCAGAGACTGCTCATAACTGGCTATTCTCAAGATAAAGTAATAGAGTCTCTCAGAAAGGGTTAACAACATTTCACATATGTTTGCATTATGTTTGTTCATTCATGCAAATGAAATAGTCATTAATTGCATTCTTCTGTATTGCTATTAAGAAAAGTCCATTGCTTGCCTTGCTATCATTATAACACATTACTAGTTTCCACTAAGAAACCCACAGTTGGATCAGATTTCCAATATGAAATACAAAAGATTACAGACCACCACTATAAGTTTCTCGAACAGCTTTTTTCAAAAAATACAAATAATTACACTGTGACATAACGTTTCTTTAATCAGATGGTAGCCATTTGTAAAGACCTTGTGCTTGTTAACACTTCAAATATATAGCCACATAAGGTTTATATACACTTTTCCTAAAATTCTTCTATGACTTATACGTAGAAAAGAATGAAAAAGGAGATACCAAGAGAAACAAAAGTGTAGACTATAAAATTGTAACAGTAGGTTGGATGTATATTCCCATCAATTTATACTAAATGGTGAAACTGTCAAAGGGGAAGACTTCATATCAAAGGTCATGCTTTATTTCTGTTCTTAGGTTTTTTCCTCATGCTTTCAATAAATTGCTTAGCTTTAGCAAAATAAAAAAGTGGCTGTGTTAATGTAAGAGACATATGTTATACTGTTAAAGAGTTTAGCCCAGCTTTCACAGATTCTTGAGTTCAGCTACAGCTTGCTTGCATCTGTTCTTTGTCTAGATTTATTAATAGCATGGCAAGAAATCTAAATTATGCAGCAGTGTCACAGAGATCATGCAGCATACATTCACTCCAAACTAAAGTACAATATTCAGTTTAAACATTTTAATGGGCTTCTTTAAAATAAAACTGGACAACACACCAGAAAATACATTTGAGAACAATCCTGCTTTGAAAGGCTGATGAATTAGATGATCTAACCAGTATTTTCCAGTTATATTTTCCATGACCCATTTCATTTTCTGTTATCTCATTGTTCCAGTTCAGTATCCAGGCACTACTCAGAGATTATCTTTTAGGCTCAACAGAGATTTGATATGCTGCCTCTGGGTGGTTCAAAAAACCATTGGGAAAATGTATAGCATCCCTCTCTTTGCCCTTCCCACCACTGCACCTGCACGGTGCAGGCAGTGCCGAGTTGGAGGCTCTGCAGAAGCACGCCTCTGTCCAAGCACAACCCAGCCCACATACATGTGCTGCTAAGTGAGGCAGGAAGATTTCCAACCCCCTTTTCCTTTTCTCTCCAGATCTTATGAGCACAGGAGATGACATTTCCTTTCTGATCCCTTAAGACATTTTCTGCAGTAACAGATGAATGAGGGCTGGCAGCACAGTCCGTGATAAATAACATGGCTGCAGGGACGTCTCAGCCCCAATGGCTTGATGGCTCTCACACTCCCTCCACACACACAGACTTCTACCTTAGGAGACACTGTCTTCTTGTTCCTCCAAAGATAAGCTGTCCTGTTAAGGAAAACCATGGTTAAAAACATTCTTGGTGCACCACAACAGACACCACATGAGGCCAGTAGGTCACACTTTGGGACCCCATGCCATGATCAAAGCTCTGTTCCACACACAGAAGGACTTAATAGCTATGTCCCCGTAGTCTGCTGAAAAGCAGCCTCAGGCATGCTCTTGTGACTTCATGCTTCCTACCCACTCTGGTAATCAAAAGCCTGGTTGTAGCTCTGGCTTAAAGCATCTACACTGTTCTTAGAAAAAGGCAAACTTAGGCTGTCTGTGGGTTAACTGTACCATAATGATTCATCCAGACCTGATGATCAAGAGACTGGATCCATTTTGGCTTCTTAAAAATGCTCAGCCTGAACCCAGAGCTGCAAACACACAAATAAGGAGGATGGAAAGTGAGTCTTCATTTAGGAATGGGCTTGGACTTGCATTTCACTGGCAGCAAAGACCTTCTTTGCTCCCAGCAATAGTAGCTAACAGACACTTGTATCAAAATCTTCATCACAGCTCTGCATTACATCAACTTCACAGCGTCAAGTCATCCATACAATGGCAGAGCCCTGAAACCAAAGTTAAGGAGAAAACACAACTAGTATAAGCAGCCCTTTTCCAAGCTTGTAAGAGGCAAAGGTGGTTTACATGTAAAGGCTCATGTTTTTCTTTTCATCATGTTTGGCACTTCAGCCAAGATGCCTGGAAAGTACTTAAACCACAAGTAAAAGGGAAAAGGGAAGAGTTTTCAGAATCGGGAACCTACAGCTATCGGAGCGCCACCAGAACAACAGTCAGATATAGCCAGGCATGTAACAGTTCCAGCAGGGAACTGAATTGCCTGGTGGAGGGATCCAGCAGTCAACAGATAATCCTTCCAGACCTACTATTATTATTATTATCAAGAGTATGCATGGGAACTTGTACTGCAGCACCTTATCTCCGACATCTTTTCTGTGGCTGGATGAGAACTTTATTAAAAATGTTGCCCAGTGATTTCCACAACTATACATACAAACTCCTCATAAGAAAAAAAAAGAAAAGACTCTCTTAAGCTCTCCTAGGTCATTTGTTACAGTGCCATCATGGAACAGACATGAAAAAGCAACTGAGACAGTGTCAGATATTATATTACTCTTTTCCTCCATGTGCATTATACATAGCTCTTGTATATATGTAAAAATCAAGATTAAACAATCTGGATTTCACATTACTTGAATTCAAGATGAGAGAAAAAGCCAGCATTTTCCAAAGTTCTGTGGGGCACAAGGGGGATGCTTTTATAGGAGAAGGAAGTAGCACAGCCTTCCTTCCAGCTGTAGGGCAGGAATGTGCACAGTGTGGGATGGAGAAGCAACGGTGCAGGGCCAAATACCAGAGAAAATAAAGTACCAAAAAAACAGCTGAATTGGCATGCAATCTAGTTTTCTTCTGTGAAGTACCTAGAAGAGTTTCATGCCAATATCCTGTGTTCATCCTGATATATTTACTTTATATATCATTTTCAAAGAAGTTTCAGTTGGAAAATACCATGGAAATCATCAAAAGCCAGCCAAATGTTCCTCTCTGATTTTCCCCTCTAATTCCCATTGGTAACAGTTACCCTATTTTCATTCTTGATGGAACTGCAATAGGTACAAATGTAATAAATTTACACTGAGTGTCAGTTGTCAGTCAAGAGAATCAGCCTGTAAGTAGGATCACAGTCTGGTAGAACCAAATGGGAATTGTTCTTTAGTTCAGATACCAGATGCACATAATAATAGGGATGATCAGCTGACAAGCCACAATCACAGAAAGGTGAACAGTTTGTCTGACTTCACTGGAGAGTTTCTGTGGTTCTGGAAGAATTTAGCCTTCTCTGTTTAGAAAGGTCCATGTTCTATCGTTTGATCTTCCAACAATGAAAGCAAACTGTGGCTGCATATTTTCCTTTAAATTCAGACATCATTAAAATAAGCAACTTTAGGCAAAACAAAAGCAAATCTTAACAAAACGTAGAAGAAAGGTGGCTTTTTTTTTTCTTTCCCCCTAAAACTGTATCTTTAAACTTCAGTTATGTCAGCAAGTTAAATGAAAATGCAATCCTGGAAATATTTTTTTTATAGAGTTTCTAAGTGAAACATGGAAGAAAAAGGTTGATGCTTCATCATCCTGAGAATTCACATAATAACAAAAATAGTATCTTGATGTAAAGCTAATGTGGAAAAAGCACCAATGACTTAATAATCTTACGTGCCTTGCTCAGAAAAGAGAAGATGGCAAGCTAAAGACATGCTGAAGGAGGGAAATAAAGACAAAGCCATCTCCACAACTGGACACCCTTTCCCTACTCCTTTGTTTTATAAGTAGGAGACAGACGGGTCTCTATTTCAAGTGACATTGTGAAGACTTCAGTGGACAGGCAATAGGCAGTGTATCTGGAGCCACCACCTGCAGCAGGAAAGCAGTTACAGAAGGGGACACATGTATGCAGCATTTGCCAATAATATGTTATTGTGCTTCTGTCTGATAGGTGATGGGTAATTCTGTAAAGTTTTTTTTCAATAACAAAATTCTCTCAAGTTTCCAATAAAAAAGATCAAAGGTTTAAATAAAATAAATATATGGAAAATTAAATCCACCTCCATTGACAGCAAATTCCTTATGCATATAGCTAATGAAAGCTGCTCTAAGACCACAGAAAAAAGATCAGTGACTACCCACAGACGTAACAAATGTACTGAAGCATATTCTGTCGACTCCCTTTACCTCTAGGTCTTCCATATACAGATCAACAACAAAAACTGGGTGTATTTTTAATACATTCATTTTATTTGAATGCTCATCAATTTTATTATTTGTGCTGGTTTTGGCTAGGATAGAGTTAATTTTCTTCACAGTAGCTAGGATGGGGCTGTGTTCTGGATTTGTGCTGAAAACAGTGTTGATAACACAGGGATGTTTTAGTTACTGCTGAGCAGCGCTGACACAGAGCCAAGGCCTCTTCTGCCTCTCACCCCACCCCACCAGCAAGGAGCCTGGGGGGGCACAAGAAGTTGGGAGGGGACACAGCCAGGACAGCTGACCCCAACTGACCCCAGGGATATCCCAGACCATATGGCGTCATGCTCAGCATATACAGCTGGGGGAAGAAGAAGGAAGCGGGGGGGACATTCGGAGTGATGGCATTTCTTCCCAAGTCACCTTTACATGTGACGGACCGGCTGTCCTGGAGATGGCTGAGCACCTCCCTGCCCATGGGATGTGGGGAATTAATTCTTTGTTTTGCTTTGCTTGTGTGAGTGGCTTTTGCTTTACCTGTTAAACCATCTTTATCTCAACCCACACATTTTCTTGCTTTTGCTCTTCCAATTACCGGCAGTGAGTGAGCAAGCAGCTGACTGGTACTTAGATAATATCTGGGGTTATATCACAACTTTATTTCAATCAAAAAGCATGTGCTTTGGGTCAGGGAATGTCTCCAGTTGACTTTCTGGAAGCCTTTCTAAGCAGATGGCATGAACTTACCCATGAATCTGAATCTCTGACTCAGCATTACTGCCAGGTGTTCATCTGATTTCATTTCCAGTGTCATTTCCAAGGAGTCATCCCTGGAGGGTAAGGAGTTGTCCAAGCCTGAAGAAGTGCTCTCAGAAGATCAGGAGGAAAATAATCAACTACTCATAAATATTAAATAAACCTAATAAACTTCTCAAAAAATAATGGCAGCAATGTATGGATTTTCAGGAATTCCTTCACTCAGACACTGCACATTTAACTAGTATAATTTAAATTTAGCATTCTCCATCTCAGCATGGGAACAGGCTTACAGCCCCAATTCCTAGAAACCATTAAATCTACAGAATTCAGGAATGCATTGTAAATTATATAACCCCACTAATATTATTGGGAAACAGCTTTAACTACCACTGATCTGCTCTCCAGCAACAACAACAAAAAAATCAGGAATTAGATGAGAGCACCACATAGGAGCTATTTATTTTCTTCCTCGTCCCAAACTGTTAAAGACTGACTGATCTTCTGTAGTTCTTTGACTATTTTTTCTCTCTCTCTCTTCTTTCCTAGGAGACAACTTTCTCTGTTGTGGAGCTTTGCAATGGTGCTTTCCAGGATGATCTCCCACAGCTATTCCCAGATCCTGTTTCAATGGCAAACCAATTCACATAGAATAGGGTACTTCTGCACAGCATGTTAATAGCAATTATTAGGGAGTTTGGTCTGTCCTGGTTCCCTCTGATATTTAACAACATCCTGTCTTTCCCAAGACTTATATAGGTAAGACGTAGCAACAATCCTGTTCTATCATCCTAGACTCAGAGTACTTTTGGCATGCTAGTTCCCTGCCCCTAATCAAACATAAAACCTTGTTACGCCTATTTTAAGTGCCCTGACTAAGATAGCAAATGAGATCTGTCTTGTTCCAAGATTCAGAAAGCAGTGCCCAAGCCCTCTAGGGAACGCTTAGCTGCTAACTAAGCAAAGACTTAGTTGCTAAACAGAAACTGACATCATATGCCTCTGCTGGGAGATTGTACCCCTCCGCCCTACCCTCAGACTATCAGCTGCTGAAGAGCCTTCAGCCTTATTTAAAAGAACAGCCCAATCCCATCATTTCTCTGTAGCTTAAATAGCTCTACAGCCAGCAAAATAATCGCTCAGGTCTATCTCCCTCTTGCACAAAGCTGGTATTTTGTTTTTCATGTTCTCAACTACTTGAGGTACCCTCTTAGCTAAGCTGTGGCAATAGGAAGGTGGGCAGAGCGTCTAACAGTTTTGAACCACTGTCTTCCTTAGTCACAATATAATGCCTTCTTTTGATTTCGCTCCTTGACTTCAGTTTTCTCCTTGTCCAACCTCATGCCAAAATCTAGTGTGTGTATATATATATATATATATAGCATTATACTCACTTAGCAACATTTTCCTCTCTGGCTCTTTTCCACATGTATCTTAGTGAAAGCTAGTTTTCTGGCAGCATTTTTGAGAGGCAAGCAGCACCACTGTTATTTTAGTGCTTCATTCATACTGGAGTCAATTATTCCATAAGCATCCTTGTGATGTCTCCCTTTACAGGTGAAACAAAACTAGGGCACTAAGGGCATGGAGGGTAAGATAAACAACCTACTGTAATAAATTTAGGCCAACAACATACAGAGCAAAATTGGGAATTAAACCATGAACCTCGTTTCCCTTAGTGATACAACACCCTCATTCCCCGATTGCTTGGAGAGTAATGTAAATCCATGAAATATGCAAAACCTTCAGTCACATTAGAAGACAGTGACTTTTAGAGCAAGCTATGTATTAAACCACAGTTTACCACTTGACTGGGGTGTTTTCTTCTTAAAGACCCAGTGACAGGTCTCTGAACCACAAATTTTCTTCACTTAAAAAATCCAGACAGCACTCTGTCCTTTTAGCTAAAACACACTGGAAAGGTATAGTAAAAAGGACAGCAGTGTGACCAAATACAAGTAAATGAACTTTCAACAGCTCTAACATACCAGAGATTATTTCAAAAGACTTCTACTGGGAGTTAACAACTCTGTCCTAAACATTGCATTTATCTCCAGCTCTTACTCCTTACTAAATAGATTTATCCAGGGTGTTTGGTAGAACTAACTGAAGAGACCTGAAAACATTTATTCCTAAGCACTAAATTGCATACATACTTGAGAATCATCATTTTAAGTCTTTCATTTGCCCCGGGCTTCATAGCACTAATTTAACCTTTTTCCCCACAAGAGTTTCAGCCCTCCCATCTTGTGTGTAACTATTTTTGCCCTGAATTTCTAAATGCTGACATATACTTTTAATGTCAAGAAAACGCAAAGGAGCCTACTCATTTAACAGTTACATGAACAAAATTGCTCATGACTTTGGAGAGTGAAGATATTGTAATTTTGTTTAATGTAATGGTTGGCTCTAAGCACTGGGGAAAAAAGTTTTAAAAATGCAGATGGCAAATAGCATCAATTGACAAAGTTCACTTTTCAAAAGAGAGCTTCTCCAGTTCCTGGATTTGCTTTGTAAAGCTACTTAGAAAGGGCAACATAAGTACTATCACCATTTTCATAAACAAAAGAAATATGAAACAAAAAAAAAAAAAACACAAAAAAACAACTCACAAGCAAAATTAAATGATTACCAGACCTAATGAGGTCACTTTACAGCAAACACCAAAGACATGCAACAACACAACTTATAAAATCAAAGTCAATGGAGACATAGTGGAAAAGGAGTCCAGATCAAAATAAATTAAGTCACACCTGAAGCAGGGCCACAGGAAGTTTTGGTATTATTCCCTTTCTTTGCTTAAAACTGGCAAATACCTCAAGCAAATAGCCAGCCACATTAATTTGGCCCCATTAAGGTTACCCAGACCCCATTCAAATACCAGGCCTCTTCTAAATTTAGATCTTATCCTGAGTAAATTCAAATCTCCCTCTTTTCTCATAGAAAAGTTGATAAAGATAAGTTACTCCTTTTGGAGCAAATGTTTATGAGTAACATTTCTTTTAACATCAGAAATACCTATGCTCTGAAATATCTGTCTGTGTTTTTCCCCACCACCCACATTTTTCACAGTTTAAAAATCTGCAGAAATATTTTTTCATGTCAGTACAGACTATAAACTCTCAACTCCAGCTACACAGAACCTGTGCAAGAAAAGCAAGATGTCAGGACACCCATTCTGGCAGGATGTCTGAACCTGGGAGCAGAGCAAGACAGGGTTAAATTAAGTAGGTCTGCCCAAGGCAAAGTAACTCATGCTTATGTTCTTCTCCCCGTATTATTGCAGTTCTATAAATCCCACTGGTGAAGTACAAGAAGTTTAACAGAGAGCACAGGAGACTTTTTTCAGTTTGATTTTGATGTGTTTGGACAGTTTGTGTAAAGGTTGTTCTTGTTTGATTGGTTTATTTTCTCTGCTTAGAAAGCCTTCTTTGAAAGCATTATTCTAGTTCTTCTGTAGCAATTCTCAGGTTTTTGAATCAGAGGAGGCAATATAAATTGTTTGAAATATTCAAGCCTTACAGGTATCATATTTGCATATCTGTAAACTACCAATTAAGCATCTCTCTCCCATTAAACAGTCCACTGAGATCAGCAGTTATTCTCAACTTGCATCAGTGTAACTGTACAGATAAAATACAGTGAACATCCCCATCTTCAGGAAAAAGCCATTCTACCGAGATTTCTATTCTAAGTATTTATAAAAAAACATCTCATCTCAGTAACCAGCTATACTGGCAGTCTCTTGGGACAAGTGCTAAAGAGAAGAAAATTATTAAGTTAAGAACATTAGACATTTACTTGTATTAAAATATTTTGCTGGTGGGAATTTCAGAAGCCTGATGTCAATTTACCTTACATGTTTATGCTACTGCTTTGTCTCTGGGATAGTTTATTATTGAGGATAAATGTTTGTGGGACAGAGCTTTTTCCAAAGTAACAAATTACATTTCTTCTAGTTGTTGACACTGGAAGGTCAAGACCCAACCCTCTGTTTGGAAAAAGAGACATACTAACGATGACTATGTTCTTGAAGTACCTACATTTTTAGCAGTCCATTCATATCTTGGGAGGTAATCCCCAGCAAGCATCACATTCAGTAATCCCTATACCTCCTCCACCCAATACATTGAAAAATATCCTGTTGAACAAAAAAACCCCAATGAGTCAGAGATGATGCAAATATAAACACTGCAAAAGACAGAAATGAGTCACAAGAAAGAATAGACATGCCAGTAACATCAGCCTAGAGCTACATTTAAAAAAAAATCCACAAACACTGAAGACCGCAACTTGTCCTATGACTTGGGTCATCAAGTCCAGTCTAGACAATCTCATGCAACACAAACTAAAGCACACATAGCCTTGGCTAAAACTAATAGTTTTGACAGAAAGATATCTCTGTGTTGATTATATATCTACTTACTAATTTGAATTTATTTATGGACAAAACAACTTGTTTTCTTATAGAAAAAAATATTTTTAGCTTCAATACAAATAATTCATGTTTGCTTTCAGCCATTGCTTGCCACTGCAAACAAATCAAGCCCTCTAGTCACTGAAACCTGACTTTCCATTTCCACTAATACTCCTCTTGCCTTTTGCTGCACGTCTTTTCATTCACAGACAGAGGTGACTAGAATTGTATGTGGTATTGCACTATGCAGAGTCTTGCATGTCAGGACTTATGTATTTGGGGGGTTAAAATTGCTCCATATTTCTACTGGAAATACAGTGCTTCATAAGTTAGGATGCTGTTTACTCTTTCCATAACCTCATCACGTAAATGAGCTAAAACTCTAAGAAACGGTCCCTACATCCATGATATGCAATCTGCATTACTGAGACTAAGGAATCTAGCTGTCAAGACCAGCCAGATCTTTCTACATGGTATTTTATTCTTCCTTCACATTTTAAGTACCTCCAAGCTTTTAAAGCAAAAAAAGTATGCCCCAAAACTGACTGTGGGAGGAGTTCTAACAATGAATTTCCCTCCAATCTTGCACTTCCTTTCCCCAAAGTCCAATATTTGCCAGTTTATTATCTGTCATTCCAAATACACAAGATGTAGAATACTGTCTATAAAATAGGTTGTCTCATGAAAAAGAGATAAAAAAATCAGTTTTCCACAGCTACCCACAAGAAGCCAGAAAGATTTTCTTTCTGTGCAAAATCAACTTTTGAAGGGGGGTGGAAGAGTATAGCAGTGCCTACTACTGAGAGCAGAATAATACTTGAATAATTATTTTGACCTTAGGGCAGACACTGAAATTTTAACTGATGAGGTACGTGAATCCTTTCAACTTGTGAGATTTTTGAAAAATTCTGGGAACCTGAACCTAGGACTTAATTTACCTGAGATTTCCTTCACCATCCAGGGTGAAAGATGTCCAGCCCTCACCTCTCTTGGCTCTGCATTTTGCCTCCATCTCCATTACAACAGCAACTTTTTAATAATCTTTGCTAGTTGCTATCCTCTTATTAAGCCACTATAACTTTCTTACTAGGAACTGAGACAATATTTCCGTGTACGCATTTTTAATCATACTCTGGTCAATCTCTATTCCATTGACTCTTCATACTTTTTTTATTTATCCTCTTGATAATGCCATAGATGGCTAAACAATATTTTGCAACTGATTCTATTTTCCTTCTCAAGATCTAAAACAGCCTAGCTTCTGGTAATTCTTTCTCATGCAGATGGTCATAGGATTTGAAGAACTTTCTGGGTCTTTTAATACAGCAGGCAATAATTTTATACCATCCCATTAATAAATCTACCCAGCACCCAAGGTTTAGCTTTTCTAAGCTCATTAATGCCTTTGTTAACTTCATGTGGAGCCTTGAGTTAGTTTCTAGTACCTTTACTGAAATGTTTATTCACCAATCCTAGTAGTGATCTTCTCCTTCAAACCACTTGCTATTAACTTTTGTGTCCCTAAATTCTTCAACCAGTTGAGAAGACTTTAGAAAAGTTTGTCTTTCACTTACACTAATTACTCATCTGTTTCAGTGAATCCTTACACTGAAATCAAACTGAATCACCTATGAATGACTTAGACCCAAGTTATCTTCTACAATCAGCTCTTCCATGCTGTCTTCTCTACTTAAAATAATCAACTCTAACTTTTTGACTCAGTGACTATCTATTGAAAGAATGTTTAAAACTTGGCTTTCAAATTAGTACTGTTATGTTTTGTGGAGATGCAGAAACCTGGGAGACAGCAATGTCTCTTGATTAAATGCAACTATGAAACACTTTTTCCTCCTCAAAATTCTATCACTCCTGCTTAGTAGGCATCCAGAGGTCAGGCTGGAAATGCTGATGCTTCAAGGCCAGAATACTTTGATTTCATCCATAGAAGAACAGAAACTGGAAAGCTGTATGAAATGTATGCTTTTCATGTTTAAATGCTGCAGTATGTTTCTCAAAATATTTAAACGAGTAGGGAAATAAATCTTTGAAGTGGAAAGCTAATAAACATTCACATATGCATTTTGCTCATCTCTGAATATGGTGGTAGTTTAGTTATTCCCTTATTTATGCAGTGGGACAAAGATCAGGAAAGATCATCAGTGAAAACTATTTGGCTGTCTGTTAATTTTTTTTACTCCTGGTTGTTTAACATTTATTTTTAAAGTTACAACAAATGGCTCTTTTCTGTTTGGTAGGAAAGTGGGATGACAGATTGTGGGAAGGAAAGTGTGAGCTGTATGGAAAGAGAACAAGAGCAAGAAAGGAGGGTGACTAATCCAACAAACCTGTTAATAGCAAGTGGAGAGCAGAAAATGAAAAATGCCCTTTCCTAGCCGCCCCCACCCCCCCCCCCCCCCCCATCATAGTAGTGAAGTCCTATGTAGAACTTAATTCCAAGAAAGTATTACAACAGCAGTGACTCTCCCAGCACAGGAGAGAACGTGGATTTAGAACAAATTGTTATACTAATTTATACCATTCATATAACATGAATGAAACATCAAAGATTAATCTAGAAAAAGAAAAATAAGCTACCTTTCCTGAAGCTAAGTATAAGAATACTGCAGGAATCAGAGCAAGACTCTCAGGATATGCCATACCAGAATAAAAAGTAATCTACCTGGCCCTTTTATCATCACTGACACTCAAGGAGAAGGCATACAACTCCTGCTGAAAAATAACTACAACAAACCTTATGCATCTCCAAGAACCACCACGCTGAAGTAAGAATAAAAATACAGGGTGATCTTTTGGGAAAATTATTCAAACAGTTTCAGTCTGTCTGTCTCTGTTCATCATTGTTTGCTTCCTTCATTTCTTATCAGAGATTTGAAGTGCCAGGTTATGAAGCAATAATTCCTCTCAGATTCAAAAACCAATGTACATCTCTATCCCTTTCTCTTTTAACCAATCCTCTAAACTTCCTGCTGCCCTCAACTCCTTCAAAGACTGAAGAAATTGAAATCTTTTTAGATCTAATATGGCAGTAAAATTACACAGTAGCAGTGAAATTACGCCTGTAAGCAACCAATGGAGTAGTTATAGCTAAAAAGGACAGAAAAGAAATAAACTTCTAAACGCATAAGTCTGGCTTCAACAGTATGCAAGTTTAAAAAAAAAAAAAAATCAAAGAAAGAACACACTCAAAAAAAGTAGTTGCAAAATTTCATCAAATACAATATGGATCTAATAAAAATAGGCAGTAAAAGACAGATCTTTCTTTGGTAAGCTAATTGATCCTCCAGATAATGAGAGTGCATCACAGGACAAGTTTGTAGATGAAAAACAGGGAAGATTGCAGAAATTTAAAAGTGCATCAAGAAATGGCTAAAATGGAGATGTCAGCTGTACTGATAAATAATCTTGGTTTGAATAAAAGTTGAAAAATAAATCTCTCAAGATCAAAGATATCCGTTTCATATTTATTGTCATTTATCAGCTTGCTACAAAACAAGAACTTCCTAATGACTGAAAACTGTAAAGTATTATCAGTTGGTATGTAAGTACGAAAGAGGAAAAAAGACCAGTCCAAGACCTTGAGACTACAATGCTAAAAATGGCATGAAGGTAACTGGTACCAACTGTGAGGTCAGTCATTAGAGAAAATACAAAAAAATATTCAGTAGGCTGGGAGTCAGCCATCTGGAAACAGAGGAAGAAGTTACAAGGATGCAGTTAGGGTAGGACACAGACAAGGTAAAAGGATGGTTTGAGCTACTGCAGTTCTGTTAAAGAAAGCAAAAATTAAGATGACTGCATGGCAGTCAAGACAGTGGCTCCCAAATTATATTGGAAAAGATGTCTTCACACAAAACATCTGATCTGAATAAGCCACCACAGTGTTCTATAGTCACTAAAAGCAGAAAAGGAAACTAACAACAAAATAAAAAAGGTCAACGATGCTTTACCAAAGAGGAGGGATGACACTGTCACCACAGTTAATATGACAGACACCTTTATTCTCTCTTTTTGCAGTTTAGTTTCCTTATAAGCAGCTTACAGTTTATCAGCCTTTAAAATTTAATAAAGCCAGACATTTAAGAGCTTGAAGGTCAGGACAGGAAGCTGTTTCTGCATTATACCCAACTATTTCTGCAATGCTACTGAGTTCACCTCATTGAAGGATGGGTGTCATTGTCACTTCCATCATCACACATAACACTTTCCCCCTACCAAGCTTAACATAGTGAAATAAGAATGTGCTTACTTAGCAAACAAATTGCAGTAATTTCTTCCCCGCAACTAAAATTAAATAGACTTTTAAATGCATTTTTTTCCCACTTGAAGTTCCTGACTTCTTGCCTGAATTTACCGTTCAGTGCTTAAAAATGACTGGCGTGGTTTTTAGATTAGATACCCAGTACCTATCCATGCTAAGCCAAATCCTGTCCTGATTTAAACCCCAGGCAACTCTAAATGAAAAAAATACACTAAGTCCCTTTAAAATTGCTCCAAGACATACCTTGCTATATGGTTAGTGGCCCTTGCCCCAAAACCCAAAGTATACTATACCATAACTGTGAAAATGTTTGCCTGGCATGTGCCCAGAACACACTACACCATTTTCTGGTTTTCTCCCATCAGCCTATTTCCTTCAGAGAATATTTGCTCCCACCCATTGAACACCACCATCTGATACCACATTTTCTATTTTACTGTTCTGCAACTTTCATTTGATCTAAAAAGAGATGAGGTGAAACGTTTGCTACTAAAAGATTTCACTTAGAGTAAAATCATATGTTTCCCCTCGTTGCTCATACTCATGTATGGTGCATTAAAACCGAGTCCCATAAGTCTTCATTATTCAGGCATTTAATCATATGGAAAATGTGGTAATTTAATTAAAACAAGCAACATAGGTTAGATACCCCAAGGGATACAGACTGAGGAAAAATGATCTAATTCATTGAGTTTCCATTTTGAAAATGTATTAATATTAGACCACAAGACCACAAAAAAAAAAGGCACCAAAAAAAAATGCTGCTCATTTGCAAAGCAGTAATCCGACACTGAGACAATTTCAACTCAGGAAGCCAAAACTTACACTGCTCTGTCTCGTGTCTGCAGCGAGTGTTTGTCAGAACATAACGCAACCAGCAATTACTTGCTGTTCTGCAACAAAGCCTGAAATTTTTTTTACATGAGACAGGGAAGGTATAACATATTATTAGTTTAGACATCACTACTAAAGATGGCAATTGTCAGATGTTCATGAAAGGCTTTCAGTAATGTTTACTTCTTCCCAAAACTTATGTCACGTACCTGGCACTTGACTTCAAAATTATTTATCAGCCCAGTATTGGGAGGAGGGGGTGCAGGGCAGGGCAGATTCATACACACAGATGGTTGCCATTCTCTCTAAATTCCATGATACACCCATTAAGCCAACCTTTTGTTTTTACATATTATTAAGCAGTTGCTTTTCTCTGACTAAATAGTCTTTTCCTTTCCCTCCTTCTCACAAATCCCTCAAACCACAACACTAATTGCAAAACCTTTATTAACAGAATTTGTCCAAAACACCCTTCAGGAAAACTTCCATCAGATATCAGCATCCTAGAAGGTCTCAGAGGTGTATATGAAGAAGGACTATTGGGTTTCTTTCCCAGATTTATTTTCTATAATAAAAGCAGTTACTACACGCATTGTCAACACCTACTTAGGGCACCTATGTAGTCATTTTCTCTTACATAATTCTGTCTTTTTTTTTTTTTTTTTTAATGGGCTTGATCCTACATTTTCTCTCTCTCCAAAACTCTCACAGAAATTAGCAAAAGATACAAGTCCGTGCAATACAGAGGTTGAGTTCCATAAGAGTTGCATTTTTCTATACATGATAGAAAAGACAGGAAAGTATAGGCACACTACTCAGCTGGCCTATCTCTGCATAGTTTCAGTGACATTCCCATAGTTTATATGCAGTGTTGTAAAATACATCAACATACTATATACAAAAATACTCAGCTTCCCACACATTTTCTATAAACATTAAGCAATACTTTATCCTAGTTTTAAATGTCTTTTCAATACTTTGCATCCCTTCCTTTCCAGCCTGTTCAAATTTTCCAATCTCTTTAGTTCATGCAGAACATTTGAAGAAAATTACAAGATAGGTATTAAAAGAAAATAAACATTTCACAGTAAGTTCTGCTTTTTTAAAAAAGCATTATAGTATATTCTTCACCCCAGTGCTGCTGCTCTTTTTTTTTTCATAGCTTAACCATTGATAATTGTTTCACCTGTTAACACAAGATTGAACATCTCAATTTTCTGAGAAAAGGTATATAATCCAACTCTACCTGTCAGCATTTGTAAGGAAGATGGACACCCTGAGTACCAGGAGCCTTGCCAAAGTCCTGTGACAGTCCTCACAGAAGCTCAAAATGTCCAGACAGCCACAAGTGGAAAGAGTTAGATACGGTAATCAAGTCTGCACACTTAAAGCTTGTCAGGTAGTTGGGTTTTAAGGGACTCCTTCAGCTTGAATTTAAGCAGAATAAGGAAGAATGGAAATATTTCTAAAACACATTTGCACTTCATGTTTTCCTTTTAACAATCTGCATATCCTTTACATGAGCTGTAGTGCTATGGGTTTAGGATCTTTCACAACACCACTATCAAAGGAAAACAGCTAATGAACAATTAACATATATAAGCAACATCAAACTTGCAGATGTCTAGTACATCTAATACTAACAAAATCTAAAAAGCATTTTTTCCCCTCCTTCCTTCTTTGGGGAAAAGAAAAAAAGAAGCGGTTTTGATTATTCATTACTTATTGCTGTGTGAAAAGCTAAATCAAAACAGTACTTTGTACTTAATTCTGTTCAAGTGAGAGAGCTCTGCAGAAATATGCCACTTGTAGAAAAATCCCTGACTCAGCTCTCACACACTGCCCTCTGCATTTAGCACCAGAAGACAGCTAAGGCTGAGGGATATAGGCTGCAAGCAGCCTATTCACAATTATATATGTTTATTTTTTCAGAGCATTTATCATCAGACATATAGTACTAGACAGGGGTGTTTTGCCTACCAGTAATCTTTCACTTTAATTTAACATACTATGAATTATTTTGGCAAGTATTCAGTCCATCAAGATAGCAAACTTCCATCAGTTGGCCACAAGAGTGGAAGTCACCTGACCTGGTGGTCATGGCTTAGAGGAGCATTACATGGTATAAATGACCATGTAACACAGGCTAACACTTTTTTACACCGAGGAACTAGTGCAGAATTTTGCCAAGTTTTAGCTATGTAAGAATGAGCTATCTAAGATATCCCTCTGACTATTTGGATACTTTATTAGTTCTGGTTTAGGTTTTTTTTCCCTCCAGGTCTTCAGAATTTACACAATGGAAAATGCTCCTCCATTCGTATACTACATTATACTGTAAAATTCCCAACCAACTGATCATCACCAGATAGCTGTTACTCATCACTAACAAGTCATACAAACAGTTCAGCATGATTTGCTTTAAAGGTATGCTAAGTTTGCTGTGTATTCATCTGGAACAATTTTTAAGATAACACACACAGATAAGTTCTCACTTTTTTCATCAAGACCACAACATGTTTTGCCCAAGGCAAGCTGCTACTCAGTAGTCAGCCAGAGGAATGCCACACACCATAAAAATTCTAAGTGTTAAGTCCTGAAAACTGCTTATGCTCAAGAATGTTGAAGATGCAGTGACGGAGGTAAATAGTATCACAAACACCACCACCTCATTTAAGGCATGCCACTGCCCAAATATTATCAAACACTACTAAGCTCATCTATTAACAGGTTTGGGGGGTTTTTCTGCTAAATTGAATATATTACAATTACTATATTAAAAACCTCTGGTTTCACAAGAAAACTCTTCAGGGATTGTGTCTGTGGAAGGAAACAATCCAGCTTTATCTCTTATCAGAAAGGTTCCCATCTTCATTAATTTCTCACGTGACAGTGAGCTTTCTGCATGAAGTTGCAGACACAGATGAGAAGGCAGTACCTAACCAAGCAGATTCCCATAACAAAAAGACAATATAGAGATGCTGTATTTAACTACACTGTTAAATAATAGCAGAAGATCATTTGTACAGTAGTCACTATAAAACTTGCATTTCTGATACACTTTCAGTCATTCTTACCAGCACTTCAGCAGTCACATCACAAATCTGCGTTATACTAAACCGCAATTACCACACAAGAGGGCGGGGAAAATCACTTCAGAGCCGGGCCCACAGTGATTTACAGGCCAAGTTCAAAATATTTCAAGTGAGGGCAGGTAGTGAAAGTTGAAAGTTTTCAAGAGGAAAAAAAAAAAGTATTTTCTTAGCATTTGAGAAGACTTGTGATACTGGCTATTCAGAATTTTTATTGTTAAATTGCTAAGTAAGCAGTAAGCAGATTACACTCTTACACTTTTCAGACTACACCACAGCCTGTCTTATCCAAGCACTAGGGAGGTAGAAGAGGAATTTTTCATTCTCCAGTGCTGGCAGAATCAAAGCTGCCTGCCAGCAGTATGGCCGTCTTTTCCCAGCTGACAAAAAAACTGAGAGAAAATAAACAAGAAAGGGAAGGGTAACATATGGCATAATGCAGGGGCAGAAACCGATCACAAGGTTATGAAAACATGAAAGCTATGATACACTTCAGAAATGCAGAATATTTTTGGAATAACTGCATTTTCATGGGAAAAAAATCAAGCATACAGTAACAACATTTTTATAGAAAAACTATCACAAGTTGTGGCATAAAATTAACAATAAAAAAAAAAAATAGCCAAAAGTTCTGTGCTTCTTTCTGTCTCTTCCACACACGTGTGCACAGAAACAACATTTTCAAAGCTCCAATTCCCTTCCTTTCTGGAAAGACATATTTGTCCCAAAGTCCTCTTTCTTCTCCAAGCTTAAGGCTAGACTCGCAGGTTTCTGTTCTGGAGTCTGCAGCACAGAGCTGCTGCAAATTCATCTGGTTTCATCAGGGCACAGCTGCTGAGGATCTGGCCCATGCCTTCTTTCTTCCCCATCCCTTGATGTAGTCCTCTGGACCTTTTGCCAACTTTTCCCTCACATCTCCACACAATGCACACACTGTGTATATACAGAAGGAGGAAAACTGCACTGTAAGCACAAAGACACTGTTTATACTGTTCAGTCATTTAAATGACCACTGCTACCAGGCTCTGCTGAGCATTCCTTTCATTCTTCCATATCAATTTTACAGTAACATGAAGTGGCCATCTTGCATTTAAAGTCATTTTTTCAAATAATCTTATCTATGCCTTCCAATTCTGAGAGTGTCTTGATCATTGCTATTGGAAGCACTTGCAAGATCTCATGACTTCCACAAGGAAATCTTCTTCCTGGAAGGGGGGTAATTTCTCTTTTGTTTAGCATCAAGCTGTTTTGCAAGAGAACTCATGGATTTAAAAATCACTATGAAGTTACAGGTTGTAACAGAATTACAGTGTGCTTTCATATAACAAACGTAGTCTTAAGATGCAATTCAAATGTATTCTTAAAATGTCATTTAATTTAAAATAAGCAAAAAACTTTCCCTCAGAACATTAGGCTGAAATGAAAATTTCCATTGTCAAATTGAACGGTTTTAAAAACTCTTTCCCACTGAAGAATTGTTCCTGAAGGCCAGCATGCTGCTTGGGATGTGACGTGATTTAACTTCAGAGCAACGGTGCCAATTCAGGTATTATGCATCCACCTTCAGCCGATTATTACTTATATTTTTACTGCAATAAGAAAGTAATCAATCCTTTGAAATGCTCTTCCTCACTGAAAGTTTTCTTAGAAAAGGACATTCCAGGCATGAGTTATAATTCTGGAAAACACAGACATGATAGTATTTGAAGGGGAGGAAAGTGAGTTATTTTCAGATGCTCTAACAAGAGCACTTCAAAGATAACTGGTGGAATTAGTAAGGTGTAACTGGGAACCAAATTGTTATCTGTAACTTTAAAAATCAGTCCTAAAAGGATGAGCTTTGAATGCTTGGTAGGGAAGATATACACACATGCATGTGCATGCACAGAGTGTACATCACTCCCTCTTCTTTATATTCACTCACATTTTCCAGTAGTTTTAGACTCCAGCTGAGATTTTCCCTTACAGACATGCCTAGAGGTGGATCGTGTGAAGGTGGAACGCAGCTATGACTGAGCTCTAACATATTAAATGAAAAGTATTCTCATAATTAAATAAACAATATGCATACTTCAATAGAGAATATTCTAACCTCAGCTGTTTACACATACCTATAACACAGGGAAAGAATGTGAAGGTTAAATATAGCACTAAGTGAATTCCCAAGAAGTGGGCCTTCTTTACTGGAAATCTGAGAGAAATAAAGACAAAGTGACAATGACCTGGAAGTTCCATTCTGAATACCAACAATATCTTCCTGTCAGCATTGCTTTAGATAATAAGCCCACACCATCTTTTTGGGGACAGTCAGGAATCATTACCAAAGAAGCAATAATACTTGCTAATCTCCAAGAAGGCTTTAGGCCTGCTGTGACATCCTCAGGGCAGTTTTCTCTGCCCTCCTTGGCAGGCAAAGGAGATGATGTTCTCCAAAAGGCACATAGCACACCTGATTCAGAGACTCAAGTACTACTAGAGTTCCTGGAATAACTTTTCTGAACAAAGCAGTAGACCGTGGTCTGCATAAAGGACAGCTTAAAATACAGTCAGACTTAGCAAAATGAGAAATAATAAAGATAATAAGCTACCAGCATAATTCATCATACTGTGTTACCGAAACTTGCTGAAAGAAAGTGTAACCCAACAGATTAGAAGAGAAAAATTGTTGTCCAAAATCAGTGCTGACCTACACCTTTAACTGGCCTGTCAACCACAGGGGATTATGTCGGGTGGGGATCAACATAAAAACTGGCTGTCTCTGCCTACATGCTTTTCCATGAGTTGGCTTCATCTCATCTGGAACACTTGGGCTACAGTCTGGAAAGCAAAGGCAGCTACATTTCACTTGTCAAAGCAGGAGCCATAAAGAGGAATGAATAGCAGTCAAGCACGCAAAGGCTCTAGGTACGAAGTCCCTCATCACCTTTATTTTAGCTCAATCCATTGCACAACTTTATCATCTGGACAAAAACTGTGAGAAATCAGCAGTGCAAACTAAATATTTTTAATGTCTTGATATCAAAGTATTTCCACAAAAGTTAACTCTCCCTACAGAAAGCAACAAACAGGCTTCAAAAAGAGCTTGGAGACTGGAAACAATACGTCATTTTCCTGCCTGTAAATCTCACAATTTTATAAAGAGATTATATGGACTGACATACTCAGCTCTTCATAAAACCCTAGTATTTAATGAATCAAATTAAAACAGATGGGTTCCTAGTCTTCTTAGTATATCCAGTCACAGTACCCATAATCTGCAAAATTATCTCCATATACCAATAAACATTTTCAAATAGTATCATAATAAAGTCAAATGGCTCAGGTAATCAAAATAAATGGCTTTTACAAAATAAACTTCAGTTGCCTGAAATATTTTGTGGTCTGCTTTGCTTCTCCCAAGTACATCAAAGCCAGTCCCCTTGTTTCCAAGTCCAGTGGACTATTTAGCAATAATCATGTGACTCATGTACCAATTCACCAGTGACTGCATTTGATGAGGAAGTAATTTATAAATATGAACATTTAGGGTTTAGTTGAGATTCAAGTTTTTTTTCCTGTACTCCAAAAGATGTGCTGAATAGGTGATCTGAGAGTTAATCAGATAAGAAAAGCAAACCTAGCATAAACGCAGATTCAAGGGGTACTCTCTTCATTTACCCCTTTTTCCTTGCCCCAAGTATAGTATCATTGTACAAATACCTCACTGTCTGCAGAGAACAATTTTTTTTTGTTTTTAAAATTTTTTTAAAGAAGCTAATGTTTGGACACAGGTAGATTCTTTCCCATCAAGATCTGTTACAAGTTAAATCACAGATGGTGGTTTTGTCCCTGATTTCCAGCTGTCATTTTCTAAGAAAGGCAACAGAGCTTAGACAAGCAGGTAAGAATGAAAATACTAATCTTTTATAATAAACACATCTCATAAAAGCAAACACATATACTATGTCTGAGCCATTCTGGTCTATGAAGTATATTAGCTTCTTCAGGAAAAAAAGCTGCACTGCACACATTAACCTGCTTCATTCCTGTGGTGTCGTTAAGTATTGCATACCTCTGTTTAGAAAAGATAACTACATGACAGCCCCACTGAAGTCTAAGTACAGAGCACCAGCACATTTTTCTTAAACAGTTTAAATGTTTCTGCTTTATGGGCTGTATATCATTTGCAAGAGTGAAAATTGTTGATATTGGACCAATAGGAAAAAGTCTCAATAAATTCAGCTGGCCCTGCAACAGAGCACTATTTTGCAGCTATGTGAGCTAGATTTTTAAAATAAGTAAGAACTGTGTTTTTGAGGGTAGACATACTACAGTACAAATATTCCAAAAAATTAGAAGTGGAAGAAAAGAAGGTAAAGACATCTACCTTGACTTCATTCATTTCCCTATGATTTTTCACATTTCATCTGCTGTCCTAATAGGGACTTTTCAACATAAGGGACACAACTTCACTTATTACACTTGCACAGGATCTATATTTTCCATCAGCTGCAACAACTCCCTCTGGCAGTTCTTGTCGAACTATACATCTCATAACATCAAACAACTTTCCTAGGTTCTTTGTGCTTTTCATACTGACTGTGACACCACTTTCGACTCCAAAGTCCATCTACTCAAGCTAGCATGTAGTATCAGAATGCATATGATTTTATACTTTTAGTATCATTCATCCCAAATCTGTAGAGCAAGTCCAAGGGAAAGCAGGTGAGCAATTCTCAAAGGCAGCAAAAGAAATACAGACCTTTAAAAAAATTCTCTTAAAACCTATGCAAGTGACTTCAGAATTTTGGTGTCCATTATTTGATACACTTAAAAACACTCAAAGATATCCCTGAAGCCCAGGAGGAGAAAGCAAGCACTCTGAAAGCCAGACAGTTAGTTCATGGAGAGGTATCAAGACAGGCTGAGAGTTGTCAAAATAGAAGCTTTTTTAAAAAAAAACATTTCACTGTGAGTGAAACAAACAGCAAGGTGAGAGCATTACCTGGTCACAGATACCAGGTGCCATATGCACTTCATTACTTACACAGCTGAATGCCCAAAAACAAATAGGCAATTTACACAGTGATGACAAAAGACTGAAAATATCTGTAATGCAATTTTGCATAATCTATTTTAGAGATGTGTTTATTGTATTTAATTGGCAATGTATCTAGTTTATTTTAAGAACAGAAAAGGAGGGAGGCAATGTGGTTCAGGTAGGTCTGCATACAGCAACTATTTACAACCTGTACATATACAATTCTTCCATGAGAATAATTTTCCAGTTAGCCCTTGAATGCTGCATTCCTCCTACTGTACATTATCTTTCTACAAGGAGTTATAGATCTTTTGACTCCAGATTTCTGCAAAATAGATTTGTGTGCCTCTAATGTATGGTACAAAGCCCAAAGCACCTTCGTTTTTCAACAGAGGAAAAAAAATGACGACTGCTTGCAAGTAGTTTAACACTTCATTTTATCTTGCACATCTGAAACAGATCACACTTTTGTTTCAGAGGCATAAACACATTTGTGATCTTCCATTAGACAAGGCTGCACCTGGAATATGTTTGATGACCTCCTGTGCTTAGAATACTGCTGTGTTCATTAACAGAAGAATCAAAAAGGTCAGTATTAAATAATAATATACATATGCGGGACACCCACATGCATGACCTACACAAAGTATGAGATATAATTTTAATAATAAATTAGGTAATAAATTCAAGATATATGTGTAATAATGAAGATATTTAGCATGAAATCAAACTTTTGGGGGCTGAAGGGTTTATGGCTACTGGAATTTTCTTCTGATGTTATTTATAAGTCGCTAAATTTAACACTTCCTTTTATCTGATTATTCCCAAGGAAACAGAAGGCTGTAGTAACCCAAACAGGCCTGTAGTAAATCAAACAGGCCTCCTGATACGAGTTCTTATTTTATGTATGATACATGGAGAGTTTCAGATTTACTGTTTGTGGGTCTTGCATCTTTTCATCCTTTCTCACTTTCTGAAGTTGATGTCTTTCCAAAAAAATTTGCACATTAGAAATCATTGCGGATGTCAAGTTAAAAAAACTAACAGTAAAAAAAGATGTTTGTTTGCCCATATCATTCAAAATCATAGCCTTTAAGAAGGTTTCATTCTATCAAGTCTGTCCAACACAAACTCTGAAGAAATCACTAAATAATTCTCTAATACTCAGTGCTTACTCTATTGTAAATGAAGAGTCATTGTATCTATTCTGCTCATAGTTGCAGCAGTTGTCCATACTAGGATACTCTAATGAAGCCTGTCATTAGCATGCTGAGCCACTTCAGTAGCTTAGCACTTCTTTTTGTTTTCATTTGTATTTTGCCATGTAATTTGCATTTCTATAAACCTCTAGGGGCTAAGCCTGCTGGGCTAGCAAGTCCCTGCTCTGCTCTTCTCCTGGGGCAAACTCTGGGGTATACTGCAGTTCACACTGTCACCTTTCAGATTAGATACTCCAAACATTAAAGTTATTCACATTTATGGGAAGTGATACAAGCAAAAATTTATCTTTGAATTTTAGTAGTTAAGAAAACAGCTTTTCGAGACCAGTTTAGCAGTTTCTGGGGGAATGTAATGCTTGCTGACCCAAGTCCTTCATTCTGAATTCCTACAGAACATTCACCTTTTTCTTGATTCACCCCAAAAGAGCCTCACAGGAGTGATTTTATATATTGTACACGACCATTTCAGTGGTAACAGACTAATCCTATAGTGAGAAAAAGTGACAAAGCCTTCTATTTTACATTAGTTGTAATATTCCAAAAGCTGTTAAAAAGTGTTTGCTTTGGGGTAACAAAAGCATGGCTGGTCATGATTTTTGTTCTACATCTAGATTTCTGCATAAAACATGTGCCACCTAATACCCCAAATACACTCTTCCCCCAGACCTCAGCACACAGTAGTATCTCTGGACAAATTAAGGCAACCTTTCCATTCAGACCAAACAAATGTCAGTATTCAGATCACTTTTGGAACTCACCTAAAGGAGTTGCACCTACATCTTATGGGCTGTGTGTGGCCAATTTTGTCCTCCCTTGGGTAAACAGAGCACTACGTTCCAGCTTTGGCTTTATTTTATGCCTAGGCATTATCATCTGTGTCCCACACCTTACTACCTCTCTCTCCAGTAAGATAAAAAAAGCCAAGCTATTTATTTTAAAAAGTATTTTCTTCCTACAGAAGAACACAGATGCACGACTCAGATCTTTTTGCCATTATCAGTAGAAAACTGTCCTTTAAATAGAATTAGGCAACAAATCAGTTCAGAACAGATCTAAAAAAGACAATGTTTAATGCATGGCTTACTGCAGAACACTATCTAACCTTTTACCTCCCCAGCTGCTATCATCTATTCAACATGGCTATAGAAGGGGAGAAAATTTTAAGGAGTATCAAGACCACACAATGACACTGATATTGAGATGCAACCGCTTTTCTTCTGAAACCATTTGAATGACAGCTTTGAGTTCACTTGTATTTACATAATTACAAATGCATCTAAGATTTAGTCCTGTTAATCTAAGCAGAAAGAATGTCCAAACATATCCTATAAAATGCCAGCTGGGCTATGTTTTACTTGTATTTTATTAAAAGATGGTGAACACACTGAAATGACACATGAAGGACACTGTGCTCCTGATTCTGGATTTAAAATCCAAGAAAAGCAAGCTAAAAATATGTTAAAGCGAACACGTTTATGAACTAGTTGAAAATACAAGCTAAAGATGTGCCTATGAGACAGCATATGAAATCCTGCCCATATTGACTATTTGAGGATTAGCACAGATGATGGATAGAAGATGGCATACATGGAAATTAAAGCAACATCGATTTAAAACAGATGTCTGGAAGGTCTCTCCCTACCCCTATATTTTAAAAAAATGTATCATGAAAGCAACCATCATACCACTCAGGTAAAACCAAACAGTGGTTTATTTAAAGCAAACAGTGACAAGAGCTAGAATAGAGTATGAAAAGTTAATGGGTTTTACTGGTAGACACCTCTGTTTTGCAACTGATGGCACATATATATGTATAAACACCACACCTATATACACATACATACACACAGAAACTTTGTGCATTATTCTGAAAGCTGTTCCAAACAACCACAAAAGAATAACAACATGGCAAGTACCAAAAGGTTAGCGTACCACAAATACAACACAAAGTAGAAAGCATCATCTTCAGCTATTTCCATATATTCTAAAACTGATTTTGAATTTTTTATTTTGTTATTTGGAATCACATTTTCTCAATGCTAGGACAAATGACCAGGACAGACTCAAAGTGCTCAGTCGTGAAATGCAAATCAGTCCTTGGCTGAAATACTTCGATTTTCATAGATCCTGTGAAAGTAATTAAGACATCTTACATTCCACTGGTTTACACATTGTATCCCTGAAACCTATTTATCAAAACTGCTTTTTGCTCCGCTGTTGGAAAGGTACCATACTGAAAAACTAAAGGACACGTACGTGTCTGTATGAAGAAAAACAAATCATATCCACAAAATTCTTGCAAGTACACATGGAAAATTGCAGAACTATGTAACAACATTAATTTTATTATGCACCTTTGACCAGCATTTTGTTTGCCCACTAATTCGGCTATTGGGATTACTTTTAACTTTCCAACTCCTGAAGTAACACTGAACTTCAGCCATTTGTTTCTTACATCAGATTCTGAAATGATTCTTCAATCTCCCCTCAGTTTTGGAGTTTCCATTAGGATAGCACCTGTCTGTGATCCAGAGAGGAAAAGTTGTCCTAGCCAGCATTTATTTCTTGTCAAGGTTGTTATGTTTTATGGTTCATTATTATTTGTATGACTGTCTTTCTAGAACCCAGATAAGTGTCTTGTTCTGGTGGATACTACTTCAGTATCTTTTTAAAAACTTTATGAAGCAGAAGCATGAAGGTGAAGGAAAAGTTCTGGGGGTATTGCAGGGAGGGCAGCCACCTCCAGCAATGACCTATCCATACCCACATTAATCACATGGGCCTCATGTTTTGCTGTGAATTGAGTAGCTGGGATAAGAATAATCTAGTTCAACTACCTTCAACAAACTCTGAGTACCAATTACCAGATATATAAGTGATAACATGAGCAGTGAAGAGCCTTGGTCTCTCAGTGATCCATAAGAACAAGATGCAGCTGGGCTGCTGAAGGCCAAGAGAGTCACTGGAGCCAGCCCTAGGCAGTTTTCATTCTACCTTTCTACTTTAGGTACTAATCAGAGTATTACCATCGTTACAAGGAAAAAAATAGAGTCACACCATATAATGTGAAGAAAATTATCATACTTGATGCACAGGAAAAATTCCGTACTTTTAAAACTTTCTGTGAATTTGGGTCTTAATTTTAAGATAATTTAAAAACCCAACCATAGTATAGGGAGTTCCTGGATGATAGCCTTTCAATTACAAGAATATATTTACAAATGGCTACCACAGTGAGAACATGCAACACAGTCCAAACACCATTTTCTTTATTTTAAACTAACTTTTCAGCAAATACCAGTTCAGGAGACTTAAAAACCTGAAGAGTATCCTCACAATTGCAAGTAACTGCCATGCCAAAATTTTAAGCATAGTCTTTTTAAGACCATAGAATAAAGTATAGGAGGCAAAGAAAGACCACTAATAATCAATCTACTTTAGGATCAGAATACAGACCAGAAGGGCAGCTGAATTCCTATTTAGTGACTTTCGGACAAAAAGTTATTGACAAGGAAAAAAAAACTAGTCACATAGAAAAGCAAGCAGAAGCCCAAAACTGCATGACTTTCTCCTTCCCAAAACCTCCTGGAACCCAGGGAACATTCGAGTCCAAAACTGTACTAAAATTTCACAGTCCAGCTTGATTCTTATTGATATATATCACATTTACAGCACCCAAAGTGCTTGGCAAAAACGCAGGCAACTACACAAGCAACTCTACCATCTAAATTAAATATGAGCATAGTTACACTGAAGTAAAGTAAGGGCAAGAAAAGGACAGGAAAAGTTGACAATTAAAGCAGTGTAAGGAAAGTTTCCCATTCCGGAAAATATAGACAACACAGGCTCACAGCTCTTTTGATCTTTAAACCACTATTTAAAAGGAAATGCTGAATTACAAGTGTATTAAGTGTCTGAGTCTCTAATTTCACATGGAAGCAGTCCATAAGAAAAATCAAGATATGAATCAAAGTAGCTCAGAAATTCTGAGGGAAGAACTACAGACTGAAGTGTAACTGTGCAGTGTTATAATTTATTGTATTTACATGTTAAAAACGTGTTTGTTCCAACTGGGAATTGATTTGTACTAGAGCTGTCATACATGCCAAAATTTACTCTCTCTGTACTTTTACAACAGGCATAAAATGGGGGTTATCAGTGAGAAAAATACACAAAAAAAGCCAACATCTAGCTTTCCAATTCCATGCTTAGCCAACCAAGTTTTCGCTCACAAATGAAATAAGTTTTATCAAGAAACCATTAAATGTAACACTACAATGCAAATTATTCAGAGTCATTACTAGCAGTGGAACAAGAAATGCATTTTGAGACAGCGCAAAACATTGCAGGTGTTTTTATTGACTTATTTCTGAACTGACAGAAGCAGACATTTTGACTATTCTAATGTTTAATGCTGCCAAAAGGACCAAACATAGCTTGCCATAAGACTGGCCCAAAAAAGCAAAAAGCACTGTGTACGTGAGGACTCCTTCTCCTCAACATGCCTTGAGACAAATCATTATATAGGTTGCAGGGAAGAAAGAGAAGAGAAAAAGGGAAAAGCAAAGAGAAGAAGGCATCATGGGGTTGTTATACTCCTATTTAGGTAGTCAAAGGCTTGGATGGATCCTTAACTTCACCCACCCTCAAACACAATCAACATATGCCACGACATATTAAACCGTAGAAGCTTATTACTCAGCATGAGAGACTGAACCTGAGGTATTTTTGTGATGTCTGAAATTGCAGTCTTCCTCCTAGGGGACTTGGGGACAATTTGAACTACACTTGGCAAGGCTGCAAACTGACAATTAACTCGACAATAGAGCTGCTGAAAATGTCCATGAATTAATGGATAAACCCTTCTAACAAGTTCACTGCAACGTGAAGTAATTCAAACTTATGGTCACTACTGCAGGCTAGAGATTTCAGTTCACGTTTCAATAGGTTTTAATGTTCAAACCAAGCAGAAGTCTAAGCAATTACATTGAACTGCTCTGGAATAGAGCCAACGTGGCCCAGAAGGTGGCACCACAAGACACCCCATTCCAGTGTGACATTAGCCAAGGCACCATCTGACTCTCCGGAGTACAAGCAAAGGCTCTGTAAGCACCAAAGGCTGCCAGCACATCTCACACCTTGTTTACCTGACAACCATCAGATGGAACTGAATAACTACAAAACCAGCAGTAGGCAGGTACTACAGATACGCAGGCACACAATTTAACCACTTGGCAGAGATCTTCAAAACTACCAGGACTGAGGAAATACCAGTGCAAGCTCTGAAACAGAACCTTATCATCATTCAGTAGTTAGAGGGAGCAGAAAACCTGAACACAAAGACCGTTTGCTCTATTTCTGTAACAGAGAGACATAAACAAAACGTCAAACAGTAAGAGAGGAAACTGGATATTTGTGGCTCAGCCGCCAGAACAAAGCATGAAAGCTTAACTTTCAGCTCCATCTCCACAGAGGAAGTTCCCTGAAGGATAAAAGAACAGCTTAACAAAGTGAGATGCTGAACCCAGCAGCCCCACTTTGTCACTCTCATCCTTGCAGCTCAGAGAAAAGTAGGGACTTCCGCGCCAGCCCCTGGCACAGCGACCGGGAGCCAAGCGCAAAGGAATCGGGCAGGCTGAGGACAAAAGGGGGAGTCTTTAAAGGCTGGCTCTGTAGAAACAAAGCAGCTGGCATGAGACAGTGACATGGAAGAAGCCTGTGTCTGTCTGCTGAGACGAATGGCAACAGCCTCATCATAAACTGCAAAAGATAAGGAGAGGGATAGTTGTACACAAAGGCAAAGAAAACACTCTTATTACTGCTTTTGACAGCCCTATTAATTCTCAGAAGCACTCCCGACAAGACGTCTATTCAATTTTCACTCCACATGTTCCATCTAATGGGAGCTGTATTATGTTTCACACTGAGGGTAATTACCTCTTGAAAATTTTGTGTACAAGGGGAGTAAAGGCTTTAATTTTCTGCAGGTGTCTTGGACACATTCCTTACAAATGCTCTGACCTAAAATGAGGTGCGCATTCCTGTTTTACAGGGCTGCTCTCAAATTAGGATGGTTTGTATTTGTGGGCCAAGCTGAAGCTATTTATCCCATCCATTAAATGGAGACACATATAATACATTCTACCATCACCACAACATAAACAATAACTGCTCCAGTGAAACTGAATTAATACTAAAAACTTTCTATTGCTAGTTACCAGAATGCCGTAAATATTAGTGGCTCAGAATTTTACAGCATGAGAACAGGAAACTACTTCCTCATCTCTTAACATGAGGTATTCCCACAAAATTTCCTGAACAAGTTTCATCTCGTCATGATTATTGAAGAGTTGTTTAAAAAGCCCAAGTTTGTTGTGTTCTCACACATTTCTCATTTTACTAATTACATATTGAAAAAAACACATTTGAATGAAAAGTACACATTTATTATGCTGCATTTAAAGACAGCAACATTCGTGTGTGTGCAAATCAGCCAACCTAGACAGCAACATTCGTGTGTGTGCAAATCAGCCAACCTGAAACTACACTATTACAAAATATGTAGAGTCCAGAGTATTGATCAGACTGGCATCAATTTAGCCAGCAGAAAACACTATAATCTTCACCAGCTCCTTCATGTACTAATCTTCACATGAAACAAGACAGCAAAACCTTAATGTCCTTCTTGTGTTTTTAACAATAATGGTCACTTCTAAAATTAGACTAAAAAATCATTAAAATACTGTTCTTCTTATGAAAATACTTTTTCCCAGTTGCATGCTTTGCTATCTTACAGTCCTATTTTCAGACCATAAATTACAAATTAGAATTCAAAAGTTTCGGTATGACATCTAGCTGAGTTTTACCTGGCACAAAAGTACCAGAATATTTCCCGTGTACTTTTTGTGATATCCAATCTTTTTTACTTTTTTTATTTTTTGCAAAAAGAGCTGCTGCTAAGCTACTCAGCAAACTAATTGATATATTCTTAGTTCTTGAAGGATATAATCCAAAGAACCATAAGAAAAAAACAAATAAAAGCATAGTCTGGAAGCACAAAACACACTCCCCATCACCAATGTTGTTTCTAGACACAAAGTGAACAAAGCCCAGTCCCTACAATGCTAAGTTATACTTTCCAGAAGTAGCAACTCGCTGGTTTTGCCACAACTGCCTGGAAGTCAGTTTTATGTATAGCCTTTCTTCAGATGTCTTTAGAAAAACAAAGCAAACTACTTGGGGAGAATCATGACTTGTTTAGAAAATCTCTTAGTTGCCAGGACAAGCACCAATGGGAAAAAAGAAAGTGAACTTTAGCACAATTCCCTAGAAATCAGGAGTTATTCCATGGGCATATTTGATCTTATTAATTCAGTGGTATGGATAGTGATCTGCCCCTTGAATAGAAATGCTATGGAGTGCATCATCTTAATGTGATGCAGACACTGCTGTATCATGTAATAGGCACAGGTAAAAGGAAAAAAGCTGTAAAAAATGGAGACTCTCATAAAGGCACGCCAATCTTCAGGGATATGAAATTTTTCTCAATAACATATAGCTCCTAACAGAAAACATATAGCTCCTAACAGAATATTTATATTCTTTATGGAGAATACTGAATTACAGGACAGATGTTGTAAGCCCATAGGTTCAGACTATGCACCTCACACCCTCAGGAAAAACAGTTTGCTTGTGAATTAACTCTACATGCTGCCACTCAGGTTGCCAGGGTCCAAGTTGTGGATGGCAGGTAATTGTAAAAGGTTATCCAATGAAAGAAGTAAAACCAGAGCTATAGCTAGTGAAAGGAGATGTACCATGAAGCAAACCAAATGTCAAGAATATGTGTATTTCCTCATTATACAATGAATGAACAAACGTTTCTAGTCTTTCCACGCACATTCATAACCAGGCTGTTACTCAAGCTACTCCTCAAAAAGGCTTCTGATGCAGACCACCACAACTATTCTCAAGCAAGCTGATAATCTTCAAGCGATTCACTATGCTGAAACCAAATTTCAGTTACTTCTGTTGGAGCTACTCTACTTATAAGAACAATGACGTATTCTTTAGAAAAAGGATTGGAATTGGGTCTTCTATACACTACAAAACCATGCCCAGAATGGGGCAGGAGAGGGAGGGATCTCATCTGTTTTCCTCCATATGCAATTCTTCCTTCGACTGAAACATTCCAAGTTGGAATATACTTTGACTCAAAAACATTTGAAAAGCTTCAGCTTTGACAATCCTTCATATTATGATCAAGAAAAAAAAAAAAAGCCAAATCCTATGTTTATTGCTCCCTGCACCTTTCTTAAGCAATGGATTACTTTGCTGAAGGATGTAACATGAGGAGTATCTCTTTCACCAAGTCATAGCTTTATTAAAGATTAGGAAAATATCCAGAAAGACTCTGAGCCATTCTGTTCACTCTCCGCAGGTGCATTTTCCAGGTTTGCCTGGATTTAGCTTATAATTTAACCAGAAATAACCCCCTCTAAATCATACTCAGACACTTCTTTTTAGAATTAGTTGCTCTAAATGTTGGACTTGCATTTTCCTCACTTTCGTACAAGTGATTGAACTGATTTTGCTCAAGACTTCCAAAAAAAAACGTATATTCGGCCACAATCCAAAATATAGAACAATTTGTCTGCAAAGCTGAATGTTTCACAAGCCATCTGCAAATAGGGCTTTATACGAGGAACCATTTTGTTACCTTAGCCATATAGCAAGAGCAACAGCCATAATATAACATTCAGAAGGAAGGATTACAGCTGTAAAAAATGTTCACAATGAAGTCATAAACTACACAATGTGCCCCTTTTGAATTTCTTTACAAATACAAAACTTTTCATAAAAGGTTAGCTAAGATTCACACATCTTTAGAGAGAATATAGGCCAGTTTATGGAACCAACATAAAACCCTGTGAAATGCTGCTTTTACTTTTTTTCTTTCCCCACTGAACCTGAAACTCAAAATAAAAATCATGGGGTGCAGACCCATGTGGATTGAAAGCAAAATTGTTGCGCATGAAGCCTCAAGAACAAAACACACCATGTTTTGCACAGCTCGTTAGGATGACATTATTAGAGCTGGGACCACTTAGGAAAACTCATCTAGAAGCCAAGAAGGTTCTTAAACAGGGGATGGGAATATATGCTCGAGTTTGCCTGCAAGCCTAAAACAAGCTTAATTAAAAGTTTCAGAAATGTTAAATAACGTTAATTTGTCACTCTGGCAAACTGCCTGCTACAGCTCTGCAGACTCTATAAATGAGAGTCTGCAGCAACATTACTGAAACCCCTTCCTGAGCTAGTTAGACTATTCAAGCTTTTTGTGCCTGTGGAATTTTTTTGACTTTTAAAAAGCCTATGAAGTTGTAGACAGAGACAGCGCTATCTCAGGTTTGAAAGGAAGAAAGGCCCATGGACTCCTTCCTGACAGTGTTTCTGATACAAAACTTTGTCAAGAAACAAAGCATCCTGCCTCTACAGCAGTATCAAATCCAGATGGCGTTTATAAAAAGTACACAAAATCCTACATGATATGGATGTCTATTCAAGAATTATTTTCAGTTTAATACACAGGACAAGAGGGCATACATGAATATTATAAGAAAAAATTTGATTTGAAGCAGATGTCAGGAAGCCCTGTTGCATGCAAAACATCATGAATACTTGCAAAAGCCAAAGAAGCAGATTTCTGCAGGTACAAACACTGGACCCATTCACAAACAATTGAATAGCATATGAGGGTGGAGTATGGCCAAATAGTCAAAGACTAACTGACAAATACTTTAACTACGTTCGGTGCAGCAGTACAGTATATTTAAGGCTATGCTGCACTGGATCTCATACCTAGGACCAGCTATGGATAATAGCACTTTCAAATACTTCCTTTATTTAAGGCTGTGGATAGATTTCCAGTTCTAGGATCATATTTGCAGTTTAAATTAGAGGGCACCCTAGACCACTGATTTACTACAATTGATATATATCCATCTTCTCCCTCTCTTCCAGTTTATTATCTTCTTAACTATACACACACCCATAAGCTGCAAAAGCACATTGGAGTAAGCCCAAACATCCTAAAAGAAAAAAAAAAAAAAAAAAACAAAACAAAGGAAAAAAAGTTATTGCAAATTCAAAAATCACAAAACCTGGACCATACAAAAACCCAAAAGCTTTCATAGCTAAAGCCTCTACAGAAATAATTATTTTTATTTTTTATTCTAGAGACAAATAGCTTTCACTTAGATCAGATTTATTGTATTTTAGATCAAAGGGATAAGAAAGGATTTAGAAAGTTTAAGGGAACTAATAAGGAACAGGGAAGATAGTGAATTCTTTTCAAATCTACATCCAGTAGACCAGTACACACCAACAATATCCACAGTCACAGCCTGCAACTATAAGAATTTTTATTTTCCATACTCTGGCTCTGATGCTTTTTAAACCATACTGGTAGCACACTGACCTATATGGCAGAGTTCCTTAGCAAACCTACAGAAGAACTAGGGCCGTATTCCTTATTTAGTGGCCTCAGTAAGTTTTCTAGTGGGGATGAATGTGGCCCAATCAATCACTTCAAAGCAGCACTGCAAAGGATTGAACTGAGTGGCAACAGTTTTTCCACAGAATTACCATATGTAATGTTAGCTCCAAAGTTTCTGGGAAAGTTTCTTTTTGCACACAAAGCACAAAATTAACAAGCAACTCTCAAACTCACTGTAAAAATTAATCTTTCATATGTTTATAATTGAAAGAATTTCCAACAATTAAACTATAACTGAAAGTCACGCAGAATAACTAATTTCTCACCTTTTTTTCATGAACAACCTGTCATTCACACCAGAAACAATTTTCTGATTTTTTGGAATTTCAAATATATTATGATTCAGAGATTATGAGTAATGAATTAGAAGTTTAGAGCCTGTAAAGATTAGTAATTGAATACTTAAACCCCCTTGCATTTAGCACAGCAGATCACTGACATTTAACCAGGTTCACCTGCAGCAGTTCATTTATAGTTTGAAAGGAAAATAGAATGAAATCATAATTCACTAAATGTTACTTGTTCACCCCAGAAAAGGGAAAATAACAGGCATGTCGCAGAGGCAAACAGGCATCCAGAAATGCCTTTTAAAAAGCAAGTCAAAATAATCTTGACAACACATTTAATTTCTCTGTGAAACAGAAGTTCTCAAACTACTCATTACTGAAGAAAGATTTGGCATTTGTAGACTTGTATCTCTGCATTTAACATGCCTATATATCTTTCAAATTGAGACACAAAATTCCACAGCATTTTATCTACCAATAATTTACTTGTACTTTGACTGAGGCACCCTCTTCTTTCAGATCTGTCCCATTCTATTCCACTTGTCCTAAGGAAGCACAGAATGACTAATATTTGGGAAGAGCAAACCATCTCGCAGTCATACAGGTCCAAGTTCTTCACACTTCCTTGGACAACAATCTCTCTAGGAATTGCACCTTAAGTAAGAGCATAAGGAAAGTGGCACTACATAACTGCTTAACATAAAAGCCCAATATGCTACCTATGTGTAATCCACACTACAGCAATGTATTTCATATCATAACTCTGAACAATAGCTGTAAACAGTTAAAACCAAAGCAGCACAAACAGAATAAATGTTTTTGTGAGAATGCTATCAGGCATAATGCCATATATTATGCTTGGTACATGGGAGAGGAAAGCCACTACTTTCATGGTGGATCTTTTTTCCAGATACCATTCTAGAAAACATGACTGCCCTGTAAGCACTTGTCTACACACCTGCAGGCAAATATTTGGATCAGGGCCACTGGAACACTTTGACCAGTAAAAACCAAAGGAGAAGGTCGTCACTGCCCACAAGCAAAAGTGCATTGCATTTATTTATTTATTTATTGTCTTTGAACAACTTTTGCTGGATATTTTAAATGTGTTAATATGGACAACCACCAGTATGGAGCAGCTCTGGTACAGAAAACAATTAAGCTAAGATTCTTCTATCTGAAAAAGACACAGCCTTGGGGTGAACACAGTAAAGGACAGTAAAAATCATAAGTGGCATGGAAATGGTAAACAATGATTCATTGTGCACTGTCTCTTCTGATACAAGAACTGGAAGGAGGAACAAAAGAAGACAGATTCAAAATGAGCAAATTGGGGATTTTTTGGTGTTGTTTTTTGGTTTGGGGTTTTGGGGGTGGGTGGGTGTGGTTTTTTTCATTCAAGACATATTAGGCTCCCTTGGATTTCTTGCTAAAGGACATTAGAAAGTTACAGGGACTCAGAGCGAGACCATATATGCTAATGGATTACATCAGTATTTTAGGTTATTAAATATACCAACACTGCAACAGGCAAAAGAAGGCCCCTGTCCTGAAAAAATAGCTGGGGCCTAGAAGAGTATTAGTGTACTACCATACATGTTTACACTGCTCCTGTTTAGGCATCTGCTTACAGACAGCATTGGAGATACATAGACCTTCGGTCTGATCGAGTGTGGGCCATACCATGTTTTTACCTTACTCAAATTAAATATTAAAATAGAAAATAAATTCCAAAATTATACTGCTCAATTACCACATTGTTTCCCAAAACACACAAGCTTTCTGGCTTTAAACTTTTCTAATAGCACTACAAGAGGTCTGTTTTAAAATGTTAATTTTGGTACTACTCATACTGTATCAAATATAAATTATTCAGATTTTCTTGGTACTATTTCTCTTCTGGATCAGTCAGGGGAAAAAAAAGGTTAATTACTAGAAGAAACAGAATTCTCTTTTTTCCTGTCACTCTGATCTACACTGAAAATTTTGGTTAACACTGTAATAATATCTAGTGTTTCCAGACCCAGAACAAGTTCAAAAAGTTTTATGACCTTTAATATTTGCCAGTGCTGCTTGCAGAAGCCTATGATATAGCAGGTAAAACACACAAACTACCGGTAATTTCATATTCAAATGCATTCCACAGAGTGTGTCAAACAGTCCACTGCATACCATATGATTGACATAATTCCCTGAAAAATGAGCGATTACCATCTTTTGAAAGCAGACCAATTTTAATAGAAGAGCAAAACAAGGAGATGGAGAACAGAAAACTAAACATGTCAGATACTTTTATGTCTAACATCTTAGAAAAATTATCTTAAATCCTTACATATTCAGCATCTCAGAATCTCTGGAGCTATGACAGGAGGGGATCCTAACAGGGTTTCACAGAACATCCACCCTTACTTGCACTGCATGATACCAGGACAGTCAGGGCAATGATGGAAAGAGGTGAGGAACTTCTCTCATTAAATGACAAACCTACCAACTTTACAAATGCAGAATTTCATTCAGGCAACTGTCGGAGTCACCATTAGCCGGGGTCCTTATTTCTCCGTGCGGGAACAGAAACGACGCAACACCAATGTGATGATCAGGTCGTCCATCTTTTTTTATTATTATTCTATTCTATTCCTTTTCTGGTTACATTTATACTCTACCAAGTTCCGTACACGCACTCATCTATCTTCTAATAGGCTACAGGTCATCTACACGCGCTGTTCACGCACCTCTACAAGCATTTGCATTGGTTAATTGCAATTAGCACGTAAAGCCCAAAACTTGCCAAAACTCCCTTATCTCATACCCTGTTTTGCTCAGACTTGTGTGCTTTTGCTGACCACAGGTGTTTCTCACTTATCTGCTATCTTGTGTGTTTTTGCCAGCCTTATTTTGCTGGCCTTGTCTTCGTCCTTGCATTCTTCTGTCTGCACTAACTTTCTCCCAGCGCGGCCCAGACTCCTACAGGCAACAAATTAGTATTTTGCATTGCTGTTACTCCTTTAGTCATGGTTTCTGTCACAACCCTATACTTCCCTATATGCCAATCCAGTAAGTAGGGCATCCGGGCTTGCTGCAGAAGTCCCACCAGCTAGCTAGCTCCAGCAAGGGAGGAGCTGCTCCCTGTTCCACTCCAGCTTAAGCATTGCTGAGCCTCTCACCCTGTCAGTCTGTGTTTACAGTTACTTCCCAGGGTAGAACTGCACCCCAACAGTCGGGGGGGTGGCGGGGGGGGCGCATCTTTTACAGTGCACCACAACTTTCACTTACATTTCTTGCCCATGGCTTTATGTCTTAGATATTAAGGTGGTTGCGCATCAGCAAGAAGTGACCTGCCCAAGAAACCTAAATGGATCTAAGAACTTGAAAACCACTTCCAGATTCTCTAATTTTGGTGGTAGCCTCTGACTATGTAGCTGTAAAGAGGGGGGGGGGTGGGGGGGGGGGGGTGGGGGAATCTGTTTGCTTGGCTTTTTTTTCCCCCCCCTTCATCAGAACCAACACAACTTCTTAAAATCACTTAAACTAAACCAAAGCCCTGCTTTAGGGATCAAGAATAATTTCTTCCACTGGATTAGTTTAAAAACAAACAAACAAACCAACCCACAAAACAAAAAAACCCACAAATTTTCTTATAATCATCAGTTAAGCACTAGCAAGAAAGTTTACTCATGTAGGGACTTAGAAATATCGTACTTGGTAGTTTAAGAATTATTCATTCCACTAATATAAATTTATCTATTCTAATTATATAAATTTTTCTACGCTAACTTCAGGCAGCATCCAGTATGATTAAAACAAAGAAAAATATCATCATCTCTCAGAAGTAAAGGAGATAGAAGATTTTCCTGGGGGACTTTGAGTCTACAGAAGGAATGAGCGTTAAGTGTTTGGAAAGCATGAGTTTCACTCTTTCTTAATCTTTAGCACATGGATATGGAAGGACCCCTAAAGACTGAGCTTGCTGATCTATCATTGACATTTTAATAAACTCTCCAAATTATGAGTTCTGGTTCTGAAGAGCCAATGTACAATATTTTTTAAGACTGCACATCAATCCATAGGACTTGTAAAGCAACCATTTGGTTTATTATCTGCTTCCCTAATGAACAGCAACTAAAACAAATATCAAGTTCAGCAAGTACCTCTGAGATGGCAAAAATCAGACTTCAGAGAACACTGTTTATAAAAGGCCCTGATTCCTCTTCTAGTTAGCTTTTTTATATTATTAACAAACCACTGGAACCCATGAGTCACATTTTTAATCAATTTACAATTGCTTTGCCCAAGTAGCCTACCACTACTTAACCATAACTTAGTTTATTATTCAGTCATGTGATCTTCTGTTTTTTACCTAGTATCAGATTTTGTTTCAAGCACAAGCATACAGAGGTGAAACAAAAATACCATTACCTGAATTTCCTCATTTGTTACTCTGTTTTTCCACTACCTGTACTTTCCACTGTGTCTGCAGTTTAAAGCATAACTGAAGTATTTTGGTCAAGCAACAAAATTAGGTTTTGTGCTATTTTAGGCCATAATCTTTATGTTCCACCTCTTCCTCAGGTTACAAGCTAAGTCCTGTGGGTAAGCTAAAGAAGACCTATCCTGAGTTATGTGGTAAGAATCCTATAACACCATGTTGGACCTATCAGAAAAATGCCTGAACTATTAACCTAATAAAACTGTGCTTAAAACCATCCTTTTGTCTGTCTTCAATTACCTGCATGTTTAGATCAGTGCTCTCTTCTCAATGACCCGCTGTTGTATTTCTCACTCTCTAATATCATTTGGTTTTAGTTTCATCCTATATTTGTTCCCAAACACTTTTTTTCCTTCTTCTATACACATCTCTGCCTCTCCCTTACAGTCTGCTTTCAGAAGCAAAACTATTACTCAACAATACTGTGGTGCTATTGCATGAAGGTTTAGATTTCAGTGTGATGACATGAAGGGGAGTTCTATGCATGCCAGGGTTTTTCTAGATAAAAATGTAAACAAAATTAATACAAAAGTGTATGACACTTGTATGACAACAAGGAAGCTCGGCCAAGATTCAAAGATAGGAACTAGAGTACATTTAAATAAGGAAGAGGCTAGACTGAGTTACTGTAGTACACAGAATCACTGAATATAGTAGAACAGAGAATATTAATAGCTTCAACTAGAGTGATGAACTTCAAATCTACATAAATAGTTGAATGAACTAGTGAACTTCTAATTCTAAGCTAATGAACTTCTGATCTACACAAACAGTGTGAAGAACATCCCTACAGATAAAGGCATCTGGATATAGTCCGAGATTTCAAGATCAAAAAGAAATTGTTTCTCTTTGCTTCATAAAGAAGCAAAGAAATATAGCGCCAGGCTCCATGCAGAGGCCAGGCCATTTTTTCAGCAAAAACGACAACAACAAAAAATCATTTTCTTAAACCAAACTTATGACATGCACCTAACTTACTAAGAATAAGTAACTAGTTATTACACACTGGTTACAACTTTTAAACATTCTTTGGGAGGTGATACTATTAGTAATGTATCAGTCCATTTTAATATCCTGAACTCAGGTAGACTGAGGTATAATTTTCTGATATGTATCTAGCATCATCTGATCTTCTTCACTGACTTACACATCTTCATCTCACATTAGACAGGGAACCTGAAAGAGATCCCATTTTTGCATTTTAAGAAATGGCAATACAGAAACACTGGCAAAGTAATTGCGTACTTCCAGGTTTGAAGTACTTTCCTGAGGGAGCCTTACACCCGATGCCCAGCAGCAACCAGAAACATCACAGAGCTAGAGTCACTGTGGGATGCAGCTATTGCATTCACAAATTGGCTGGCTCATGGGGGTAACCCTTAATTCAGAATCTCCCCTTTGTAGGAAGGTTTCAAAGTTTCCATGAACTGCACATTGTTTATCTCTCATGCTAGGTTCACGTTCATTAAAGCCCAACCCATGCATGCTCTTCAGACGCATCCAGGCTTCTACAGGACTATCACCCTGACACCATATTGAAAACCATCTTGATTGTGTTCTGTGGGAAAGGAAGATTTATAAGATAACTTTATGAGTCGTTGAGACAATATACGTTCCTGGTCTCCTGTGCTTTCATACCTTGTAAGTCACCCTCACCATGAAGACTGTAGCTAGCTAATTTACACTCTCAATACAAAATCAGGTTATTTGCAAATTAGATTATGTTATACAGTGTATATGAAATGCTCTTGTTAGCCACATCTTTCTTCCCCCATCTTCTAGCTGTTTTTCCCATATGTACATGATTTCACATGTGTAGGAGGGACTCAAAACCCTATACAGGTTTCAGCGTCCCAAGTAAATTGCTAAATTCCACTTGCTGATGAATGATTCTAAAAGACATTTCTGAAAAGCCAGCTTGCCAAATCCAGTACAGTAAACAGAGCCATCGGCACGAAGTTGCATTCAAACTAGAATAATATGGCTGGGCCTGGGTTTACATTTCTGGAGTGCAAATTAAATACAGTTCAGGGGGTTTTAGTTTTGTTTTTTTTAAAAAAAAAAGTCTTCTCCCAAGGCCGTACTGTGCCCTTAAACTCTTAGAGAACTGTGAAGTAATTAAATACTTCTTAGTTCCCATATGCATAAAAATAAGGTAGATGTCACAGTAAGATGTAAACACAAAAAAACCCCATTTATATTTAGACAAACAAGCCTTTCTTTATAAACACAGTAATAGACACAGACTCTCTCATACACTTAGAGAAGAAATTGTAACTGGGTTCATTTAATTACAAGTTTGAAAATAACTGCATATTTTCAAATGCCAATCAAAAGTTTAAAACTGCAGCCAATGAGATATTATTTGCCTCTTAATGCAACAGACAATGTGTCTGCAGTTTCTGTATATCCAGCAGGGCATCCTGGCATCCTAGTGAGATTCCTACGGAAGGAGAGGAGTTGAAGGAATACAGCTGTTGTCACAGGGGGAAAAGGCACTGATTAAGATTTCAGTGCTCTTTTGTTTTATGTTGTACTTCTGAATGGAAATTACACTCATTTAAAGCAAACCAAAGCATTTACTCCCAAACCACTATCACTGCCACTTCCAAAAGCCACATGTCTTGGGAAATCCAGAGAGCTAAAATAGAACCAAAGGTGCAATCCACTATTAATCAAAAGCATCAAATCTTTCAGAGCCATAGCAGCTTATGAAAGAGAGGTCTGAGTTCTATGCCAAGAGCAGTTATTAGAGATGAAAAAACTGTTTACTTCAATTTGAAAATATAGTGTGATAGATTTTTTCTCTCTGTATACTATGCTATAGCTAGCTTATATTCCCATATAATGCTCAAGCCTGTTGGTGAACGGAAAGAATATGAAAGAATATGTAAACTGGAAAATAGATCAAAATTCTTATTCAGATAATACTTATATTTGGAATCCTAACAATCTAAAATATTTGAGGAATAGAGGGGGAAAACACACACAAAAAGGTTAAGTCAGGGAAAATAATTATCTTACTCTTATTACTGTTCATTTGAAACAGAAATTCTGCAAGCATTTCCATGGCTCAGTTTTTCCCACAAAATGGAAAAGTAATTCCCTTTTGATCAAAATGAGATCTACTTTTGTATTGCATTTGTATCTGTGATGGAGTATCAGACTTTCAGGAGGAAGAGCAGCAAGAGATAAACTAGTAAGCATAGGTCTATGTATCACCCAGACAAAGGGTACGTGGATCATTTGGTCTCACTTCCACATAAACTTCACACTACATAATAGAGTCTTTTCAGAAGTGAAGTTCTTCATCTATTCCTTCCATCAAGAAGGACCTATATATTAGTATTTCAAATAGAAGTGGCAGCCATTAATCTTGTTAACAACCAAGTTTGCCACTAATGTTCTTTGCCTTCAGCTTCTGCACCAAAAGGCCAGAACTCATCTTCCCAGAAATAACTGTCTTCATAACCTTCAGAAGTATATGGTGTGAAAGATAGCTGGTGTAAAGTATTCGTTACTTCTAAACAAGAGGCCTTCTAAACTTCCATGAACCACCAGAGCATTTCTTAGCATGCACAAGTTCCAAGTAGCCCCTAGAGTATTTGCTCTTTCGAGCTTTAAGACATGTACATTTCAGGCCTGAACTCAGGTCAGAGAGTTTTAACAGAAGACCTAATCATGCTACAGAATGAGCTCTGAGCACTATAAATCTGTTGCACTGAGCAGTGTAAATCTGTTTGAAAAGGCATTCATGATTTATTAAAACACATTACAAATTATTCAAAAGAATATAAGTAATAGTAAGAAAAATCTGTTTTGAAGACAATAGCTTTAAGACTGTAAAGAAGCTTTCCAGCAGATATAGATGTTCTAAAGTATCACATTCTCACTCTTTCACAAAGAGTTCCCATGAAGAATTAGCTTTCTTTGTATTTACAAGCTTTCACTTCTTGTGGCCATAAAGGATTTGTCTCCATGGAAAGCCTAAACTCACTGCCTTCATCTCTGACAGAACTTGGGGAAGCCTGAAGCCTTGACTGAATTTCATGTAGAGAAATTATTACAAACACAAACCATGACAAAGAGTTCAATGGATCATCTAGAGACAGACCACACTTTTGTGTGAAATGAGAAAACGATTAATGTTTTAAAAGAGATGGGATGTGCCACAAACAAGAAACAAAATATGACATAGCATGCACTGGCTTCATAAGACACTGAGGTGCTCAAACCAAATTTCAGAGCATTTTCTGAGCTTAGTATGTTTGTAGCCTGTGGAGAAACACTCAGCCACAATTTTGCAGCCAGTTACAAAAACTAGTTTTACGGAATTTAACCACTGTGACCAAGGCAAAGTTAATTGCAGCAACTTTCTGGAGTAAAAAGGCTTTACAAATAATGTACAAGAACTTCTCAAACAAATGCCAGACTTTTTCATTTTTACATTTAAATTGTTTTGTGGTTTTTTCAGTTTGTTTGCTTGGGTTTTTAGATCAATGACCCTAAAACAGTATAGATACCTTATTTCTGTAGTATAACATAAAACACAATGTTATGATTTAATAATGACAGTAATAAGAATTAGCTGAGCCACATGAGATTTTATAACAGATCTCATATTACAACACTAGTATCCTAAAGATCACAATATTTTGGCTCCAGGCACCATTCAAATCTGCAACAGATTCCAGCCAAGTTACTGGACTGTAAGTCAGAAAGATCAGACTGTTTTCTTAGAGTGGTCCTTAACAGGCAACGGAGTTTCATGAGGCTGACCATCTAGGCTGTCTATACACCACAGTGTTCTGCTAATAATGGTGCTTCCTCTCCTTCAGAGAGGTTGTGAAATCCATAGTTGACATCCTCTGTGAAGGCATTAACTATTTTTTATAATCATTAGTTCCTCTGAAACAAAAGATTACATATAAATACACTTTACAGCATCCTCACCAGGGTAGCAAGCATCAGTTTCAAGTATCAGCAGCCATCTGATTAAATCAAGGTAATGATCCAAACTTCTGTAATAGTATGGAGTCAGAGCACAGTCTTCCATGATCGAGCAGAATTCCAGAAGAATTCTCCACTTTTATAATGGTGAATCTCTACAATATATAGGAGAAGAAAAAAGCATGAATATTTTCTGTGACCAACAAACAGAAACCAAGGACTCTAACTCTGCGGTAGGAGTATTTAAGCATACACAAAATAGTTATGAAGAACAATGAGATCTTACTGCCTGTTTTCAGGGGACATTGAAATCTGCAGCAAATGTGCTCTTTCTCCATTTCAGAGCAGGAAGCAGGTAACTGAGGACTATTTACATTATATTTATTGTGCAATGCAGCAGGCTAGGACCTTCATGAATTTAAATCCATATTTCAGTAGGGATTTCTCTGCTGTTTTCAGCTACCTAATCAATTCCAATAAAGGACATAATGACAGATTCTTCTTGGAGGTGCCAAAGCAAAAGGATGAGTGGCAACAGACACAAGTTGCAGAAGGAAAAAGTTCCTCACAACAATGGTGATCAAACACTGGAGGAAGCTGCCTAGAAATGTTGTGGGTACTCCATCCTTGGGGGCTTTCAAAACTCGATTGGACAAGGCCCTGAACTGAAGTTGGCTTCACTTTGAGCAGGCGGTTGGACTACAGGGCTTCCAGGGATCCTTTCAGACCTAAACCATTGAATAATTTTTATATATAAGCAGTTAACAAAACTCATTTGACAGGTAAAAACTTCCAAAGTCATATTAACACTGCCACATTAATTGTCAGGTTCCATCCTCAGTACTTTGAGTACCCTAGCCCTTTGAGTACTTTGAACTTCTTGTAATTATTTAAACAAAGCAGCTATTATTGATCAATGCATTAAAAGTGAAACTGTTTGAGCTTTAGAAATCACAGGAAATGTTCCAACACATTTCCATTACTGAACTTCAGTACATACCTCACATCCCAGCTAAGTCCTTACATGTGAGTCTGATTTAATTATATGAAAGGAATTGTCAGAACACTGCTTCCTAACATAGCAAAAAGAAATGAGAAAGCCAGAAGTCAGGCTGGTCTTCCATTACCTTCTCAAATGGAATGGCACCATTTTATAAAATGTTAGGAAAACAATGTATGAGGAATATACATTCCGCTGCTTCCCTTACAGCACCTAGAAAGTAGAACAAGTTAATTTCCATTAAATAAGGCTTTTCTTGCCAAGAACATCTCGACAACTATCCCAGGCTCTACTGTCATTTTACAAGTAACCTTAGCACGCTTTTGGGACAGAAGCTGTGGCACATACACTGGAGAAAAAACAAAGCCGATGCAGGAAGGAGGGATGCTAGAAGTGGGGCCCCAGGGACAGTGTGCTCCGCTCTCTGGAATACAGCTTTGCAGTCACTGCCCTATTTTCAGCACTGCTTTGAGGAAAGATGAACCTTAACTATAAAAGTTCTAACGTGATGTCTTAAAAAAATAACCAAACCAAAGCTTTACTCTTAGGAAAATGCTTTTCTGCCAAACTTGGATGTCAGTTCTCAAAGTTCAAGGGTTCAAATGAATGGTCTTAAAATTCCACGTAAATCTACACTGTACCTAAAGATTTTTTTTCCTAAGAAGTTTCAATATTTGAAAAGACATTGAAAGCGTGCATGATAATGATCAAAAAACTTTAAGAAACATACTTAACACTAATTTTCTTCCTTCTTCCTCATCACCATCCATTTTCTCTAGTAAAGGGACTATGCAGTGAATTAAAAGGAACCTCAAAGGTCACAGGCTGCTTTCTTGAAGCACAAGAGGAATAAGGGGAATTCTGCCTCCCACAGAACAGAGAATGAGGCACTCTGGCTACAGCCTGCCTCTGTCTCACTTGGGCTAACACATAATGCAATTGGATGTTGTATTTCCTACACTTTCCTTCCCAAGTCAGACACAAACGGTAAACTCCTGATTTCAATCCAGAGGTAAAAGAACTACATTAACATGTGTTAGTTTTGTAGTTTCTCACTGTGCCCAAGAACAAAAAAAACTTCTCAAAATGGTAGCAAGAAAGACCATGAGCTACCCCTCAGCCTGCGCCAAGGGCTGGGGAAGTACTGGGGGGTCCCCAGGCTCCATGCTTTTGGTCTCCTGCCGTGATAGCGCCCGGTCTGGCAGCTCACCAGCCTCAGCTAGGGTTCCTGCTCGCTAGGCGCAGCTCCTTTTATCACAAAGGAGTTCTGCAAGCACTGGGCAGCAGCTCTGACTGGGGTTTGAGGCTTCCCAGCTGCTCATCACAAAGGCCACAGCCAGGGCAGTTGTAATTGTAGAGATGCAATTTAGAGTATTCTCAATTTGCCAGACAGCAAGCTCCTAGTGACCGGAAAGGGTGATCACCCTCTCACTTATTATAAGAGTCTGCCATTTCATTCATTACTGGAAAAAGTAAAGGGAAAGCTCAATCACAAAAATAAGCTTTTGCAGAAGAGTATTAACCACTGTTGATTAAATCTTGTTTTCAGTGTATAGTTCATCCTGAGGAAATCTGGTCATAATACATGACAAGTTTTAAGAAAAAATATAAAGGAAATTAATTTCTCTTTTTGCATCGTCCACACTGAATGGCACACCTGAAATAAACATCAGGGATGAGACATCACATTTGAGACTTTGGCTGCTAACACAGGATATTACACCAAATGCTTGTAACTCAGTACCAGAATACAAGGCAAGGAGAAAATTTCTGAAGAGGTTTGTTAATGTAAACAGCAAATGCTTGCTATGCAGGCATTACTGCAAAGGCATGGCAAGTATTATGTTCAAGGCAGGTCTCGGAATGAGAGCAGGAGGACAGCTCCTTCAGGAAGGGTGTAGAAGTCACTGGGTAAAGGCTGATTTTGGCCACGCTGACTGGGGACTCTGAACTGCTGCAAGTAGTAAACAGGATTCAATGGCATGTAGGTGAACTACAAACAAAAACGGACTCCCTTTTGGCATTGGGAAGAGCCTGGGCAGTGGTGTTCAGAGGAGTTATTTGTCATAAATAGCTGGGAAGGAAGCTCCTTTGGAGACCACTACTAACTGCTCAGCTGTCAGCCTGCCCAGGGTGGAACAAACAACAGTGTCCAAGAACAGTACGGCCAGGAGGCACCAACCAGACCAAAACTAAATAAAAAAACATTCACTTCACAGATTTTTTTCTTCCTCTCACCCCCAACCTAAAAAGAACTTGAACAGGAAGTTTTACTGAAAAAAAAAGAAAACTCAAGTGGAATTTAGGCACAGCTAGACTTGAAACAGAAGCTGCATATTGACTGTAGATTGTATCTCTCAGTAGTGGATCAGAGTAACTTGTTTAAAGCTGCTTGCACCTTCACACTGGTTTGAAGTATGAATCCTGTACATTCTCGCAGTATAATTATGACCAAAGCTTGACCATTACAGTAACTGCAACAACAATATTTCACAAAAAAAGACAACCAATCATTTAAAAAGAAGTTTTATTTTCGGGGGGGCGGGGGGGGGGATAATGAGGAAAAATCCTGTACTAGGAAAAGTAAGGTTAATTATAAATATCATAAAGGTAGTTGCAACTGCCAAAGGCTTTATTGTAGTCCACACAGAGTCCTTAGCTGCTTACTCCTGACTGCCAGATGTATAGCAACAAGAAAGTGGAAGAGGTCATAAAAATAATTCTACCACAACTTCTAAAACCAAAGTACTAAAAACTAATTTCTTTCTAAGAAATTCGGAGGAAAAATGCAAGCTGGCTGCTGCAGAAGCAAGAAAATATAACACAGTATTATCTATACTCATTTTTAGAGTTCATCCGGTTGCGGCAGCAAATTTATATTGTATTCCAAGAGTCATTCACAGCTATAATATCTCTTGGGAGGGGAAAAGCTTTGTATATGCCTATAATATACTAGCTACTACTTCAGTTGAGAACACAAGATCTGGTTGAAATTAGCATATTTTTCTTTGTGGCCACAGAGGCCTCTAAACATAGAAATGTTTTAGTATTTCCAAACTATTGCCGAGTGCTGAAAAGTCTACTTGATTGTTCTCAAAATAATAGCAGTATTTGAAATGTGAGATATGTATTAGACAAAGATGTTATCACTCGATACTGAACAGTATTTAACAGATGTTTCGGCCCTTCTTTCTTATCTGCCGGAACACTTCCTGAATCACAAGATCTTTCATGGTGTCATATTTAAGTGCATAGATCCTGCACTGCACAGGATCATTATCACTATACCTTGATTGACTTGAAATTATGCTTCAACTACTAAAAGTTACTCCAACAGATTAGGGAAGGATTGAAAAGTGTAAGCTTTAAAAAAAAAAAAAACATTCAAAATTGGTGAACTGGAGAGGAACTGAGTATTCCTTGTATTCTTTTCACAGTGTGTAAAGAAGTATTTTTAATACAGTCAAACATTTTTATCTTGTTTCTGATAAAATATCTTCACTGAAGAGGAAGTCACAAAAAAGGTTCAACAAAATTATTACTAAATATAACTAACACAATATGACAAAGCAGAAAATAGTTTTCTTTCAGTGTAGATATTAGGCCTGAAGAACCTCAAGAATTTTTTTTACCCAAACTTCATCTTAGCCTGATTCAATCTTCTCCTCCCCCACCCCTTATTTTTTTTAGGAAAGCAAATGCTGTTGAAGGACTAATATTTTTCAAAAGACTGCATAAGAAATGTTTCTGTGAGAAGTTTTTGTTTGTTTTTAATAGGAAAGTTCACCAGCATTTGCTCTTCTATGAGATAACACCTTACAAGTTTTGAATTAGAAAATTGTTGACAGTTCTCTCTTCTGATACCAATTCTCTCAGTTTTCCTCCTTTTCTTTTTTCTTTAAGATGCATCTATCAATTTCTCTGAAACACAGCTGTGGAAATATTCATTCTGCAAACATATTCTGGATGGATTATAGAGCCTAAAAAGTGTCTGTCTTAGTTTCAAATTACAGGTAGTCTCAGGAGCACATTTTTGGGTGTGTAAAACAATGCACTGAAATATTACAGTTGATTAATGAGTTGTAACTAAGATTAAATTGATGTTGATAATATTTTCATTGCGTATTCTAACGAAGTTAAATTAGTCAATTGAGAAAAAAATACACCATACTGTGTAAGGTTTCTTTAATACAGATCTTAAAATAAAGAAGTGTTGCTTATTTTTCTGATGCTTATCTTTACGTTTATCCAAAAGAGATGATTAGGAGTTTGAAAGAGAGACATAGACAACAGCCTTAATATTCACACGCGCACTCTTTATCAAGATGATATGGTGGAAGTGACTGCTACAGAATAGAGCATGAACTCAAAAGAGCACAATAAAATGCCACGAGAGTAACATAACACTGCATGCAACCTATAATATGTGGGTTGGTGCTAAAGAGGTTAGCACATAAACAGCTAACGTGACTATTGCCAAGTACTAGCTTCACAAGCTCTGTCAAGTCTGAGCTCAGAGCTCCAAGGCAAGGGCAGAGACCTAACTGAAGTGCCCTAAATCTCCATCCCTTTCCATAGAAACCAGGGCATGGAGAAGTAGAAACAGAAAAGGTGGAGAATGGTACATGCAACCTTCCCTTGTCCCCCTGGGAAGCTAAGGCATGACCAGCATAATTCCACGTCCCACACTGGCTGCCATGCCAGTAGATTCAGTCAAACATGTATTCCCAAGAGAAAGTCATAAGGATTTTATTTTTAATCTAATATCATTTCAGTCTAATTCTAATTCTTGCTTGCCTTTTGTTTTGTATAGTTGGTGTCTGAATCCTCCTGTTCATCCTTTTACATCACAGCTCCCTTCTTAAGGCACTACAGGAAATCATGGTTACCAGCATCATCTGTTTTCTCTTTCTGTCAATATTGCCACAGCAAGGTCAAACCAGTGCCAGAAGTCCCTCTTCATTATAAAATATATCAAAACTAATTTAGTTTATATGATGCAGGTCACTGCACAATAGACAGACTTCATGAAGTTGTATCTGAGCAAATGATCTACAGATGAAGAGAACCATCATGCTACCAATACATGTGTGAAATATATTTTTCAGTACAATTAAGTGATTTGATGTTCTACATTTCTTTGATCAGCATCTTGTTATGATTCATTTTTGGTACTGTTTCAAAGACTAAGTTATTCTTGGGCCCCACCATTGAGGTGTAGCTCAAGATTATTAACTGCTGTGACAAAATGGCCATCAGCTTTATGTTTCCAGTCAAGTGATCTGTATCATGGTTTACAAATATACTGAGGGTAAACCCAATGAAATGTGATTGTTCTTCTCTACTAATCATATTCATTAATCCTCATTCATTTCTTGGCACTTTCACAGGTGCAGGATGTGTGTGGAAATACAATTCTGGACACAGTCAAGACAGTAGCCTACAGAAGTAACCTACAGAGTACATATTGTTATGCTTTCTCTAGTCATTCACTTCAAAAATTACCCGAAATGAGAGCCTGGAAATAAGCAGGAGGAGTTACAGCTACTACACATACACTTCACTTAGCATGACCCTATACAAGTCACATTCTCATACAGTTTTAACATCACCTACTTGCACCTGCATTAAATCTCAACTTTAAACAAACTGCACAGGGAAAGCCATAGAAAAGCAGGTGTTCAAAATACTGGTTGAAGAGAATCTCAAGAGATTCAGGTTGAGATATCTTTGAGGTTGCCCTTCCTTCCTTTCACATGCAATGTGCTCACTTTTCCTCCACCTTATTTCTCATAATTTCTCAATGCTCCCTCCTATTTTGAACTGATATTTTGGGTCAGAGGACTGCTGTTCTGTTACCTCTTGGTAGCCTCAGAGGCTTTGCCAATTGATCTTATATCTTTATCCGTTTAACATTTTCAATTGTAAAAGATACTCCTAGAATGCAAGATGTTACTGAGAGAAAGGAATGAAAGGGTTGAATATTTGCAATGCTCATTGATATAATGGTGAAAGCTGAAATCTTCATTGTCTCCTTGCAGAGGTGCAAAATTACACAGAGGTGCCCCACAGAGCCCAGAAGGCACCAGCAAACTACAAGTTGTGAGATCCCCTTGGACAGGGAAAATTAAGATAGACAAGAGAAAAGAAGTAACTTCCAGAAGGCTGGGAGATAAACTGGCATTATGCCTTTTGTTCTTAACTCCTAAGAACAGAAAGATGCATGTGAAGAAGTCAGATGAGAAATTCAGACACCCCAAACAGGTAACATTCAATATCCAGCCAGAAGTTTATTCTACTGCAGATGTCTATTAAATTCCCTGTCAAAATCTCCTATTAAAACTGGAATGCACAGACTTATTCATTCCAAAATATCATTTAAAAAACAAAAAAAAAGCACCCCAAAAAACCCCAAACCCCATAGTTAATCTACACTTGGGAATAAACCTGCCTTGAAAGGCAGATTGATTCAATGACTTAAATAACTGTCTTTTGTAATTTTTATGACTCTGATCTCCAAAATGTCTGGTTTATGTTCAAAGGGGTGGAGTAGAAGACAAGCCTGTGGTGTATTGCATCATGTACATATGAAGGTAAACACCATCTGAAGTGGATGAACTGAATTTTTAAGACCTAAACCATAGTCAGTTTAGGAAGTCTGTTTCTTTCTCCTAAGCAGTCTGTTTATTTAGAATATTTTTTCATCCAAAGACATGACATGGTTTCTAAGGAAGTTTACAACTGAAGGCAACTGAGAAAACACAATAAATCTGTTTGCTATTTGTCAGTGTTTCTGGACAGCAAGACGAGACAGTTATGTTGTCATGGGAAACATCCAAAAGTACACAGAAGGGGAGCTGTCACATCGCTTGAAATCCCTACCAGCCTGGTCTTCTCCAGCCTGCCTACATGGCTAAATTACAGAAATTGTGAGACACACCCCAAAGCTACAGAACTGAAAAAGAGGCACTCCCCATCTCTGTCTTCTACTCTTTAGAGCAGTAAGACAGAGAAGCCTTAGCCACATTAGATACATAACCATATGGAATTCAAAGGGGGCAGGACGAACATTACTGTATCATCCTGCATTGCTAAAGACTATGTGCTCAGATTCCTCCTGCTCATTCTGAAATCCTAACATTTTGGACTCCTCAGTGTCAGGAAATATCAGAGATATCCCTTCTCATCATCAACTGTCAAAAAAAATATTTGGCCTATTTTGAGAGAGATCACTTTTCCTTCTGTTGGTTCAATATTTTATCCAGAATACATCCAGCAATACAACTTCAACCAACGGAACAAGCTTCATGCCTACAGGATACAGGACTTTACATAGCTGTTTTGAAGAAGTGGTGCATACACACACAGTTCAGTGAAAAATTGCCTTGAAGACTGGATAAATTCTTTGTTCATCCAACACCACCCTGCCCATGCCCATCCTCATCTCTATAACTTCCTAGCCTACAGTGTGTGTATCTGCATGCTACAGGGATGCAAGTAACTTTCAGTAAATGTAATGGTAATAATTATTTTTAATTGGTTGAGTCTGCTCGAATCATTTTCTAGTGATTAATCTGGCAGATTTTTAGTCTTCTACTGCATCTATATTTCTAATCTCTCTTTATATCCCACTAGATGGGTAGGAAGAGTTACTCAGTTAAGCATACTATGGATGTGACATGATTTATGCACTAAGTTCGCCAGTCAGCTCTTCTAGGGCAGACATCATGTTTGTAGGCATTTTACAATCCCGAGCTGCTTGTCTCAACTTCACAACAATATTGAAGGTATGTGAAAGATACCCACAGACACTAGCTCTGAATCATTGCTTTCTTGCATCTTCTATTTGTGCAATGCAGATCTTTAACAGTGACCAGAACTTTATTAAAGTACTCATGGCTAGCAACATAAACAAATTGACATATTCAGACGCCTTTAAATGTCCAGACAGACTAGAGGTCCAGACCAGAATCAGACCCTGAAATTACACTTCTCATGAGAACTTGAAATGCTGTATATATTTTATTCAACTCAGAAGAAAGGAAGGAAATGTGTTGGGGAGATACTTATTTAAAGAGTAGTCACAGCAGGAAAAACACACTGATGTACAATTACTGATGATGAAAGCCCTTGATTACATCAGTGAACATATTAATAGTTACTGTACCTTACCCTACCCAAGACATCTTCCTCATTATCTCTCTCAAATAGGAACAATTTTGATCTAAATGCAGATTAAGATTGATTTAAACTAAGTTACAAGATCTAGTAGAGGTTAAGCATGTTATAACAGGATCACACATTAATTCTACAACAGGTCTGTTTGTGGCTGAGCCCTCTGCTCATTTTGTTTTAAGAAAAGCAAATGAATTGAGCAGAACCTTCTGATGAGGGACACAGCACCATCAGCTCTCTCCCAAGCCAGCACAGCACCACAGCTAAAGCCTCCCTCAGGCTGAGGCTGTGGATCCTCCAAGGCTGTCTCAGGGGTTAGTGATGCAGCTATGCTTTAGTACCTTTGCCAGGTCAATAATAAAATGTCTGAGGGTTAGGCTTTGAGGTTTTGAGATGGTATTGGGGGGGGGGTGTCTAAATCTTCATAAATCGTTAAAATCTTTAAATAGGGTTAAGTGGGAAATGAAGCAGTTACTAAAGATAAATCTTATCTTGCTTGTATAATCCTGGTTTAGGTAAAGAGAAAGCAGCTGCTGGTGAATTTCTTTTCCCTGAGCATCTGTCGCAACAGACTTACAGGTTCTTATGCCTTGCTAACCAAAGTAATTCCAGGCGAAGTTATACTTATCTGATTTTTTTTTTTTTTTAGTTATTTCTGGGTTTTATTGATTTCTTAAAACTATATATTTACATAAGTAATGGATGGAGGAGTATTCATCTGAATTAGGTCATGCAGCCTGAGCAATAGCAGCCAGCCAAAAAAATAATTTCCCACACAGAGCCCCATGCACAGTAATGCAAACACTCCACATGTACCTTTTTGGCTACATTTCGTGACATTCTGGGTAAATACTGTAACATCTTATAAACAAATACAAATTCTCAATGCAAAATGTGGTTTTACTAAAATGCCTTTATCCTCAGCCTATGACTCAACACACTTGAGTCACGTGTTGACCAATACCTTCAGATAGTTCTGTTTCATGCTATTTTAAGGCCTGATCTTTTATGCAAACTGCTGTTAATTGTATGGCAGGCCAATGCAATTAGAACAGTTTAACTGGAATTTCACCAGAATTTCACAGAAGGGAATTAGTCTGTTTACTGTTAATGAGATACCTTATACAAAAGTAACGAAACCTGAGAGATAACCTCCTGTATTTTTATAACGTTTTTCTAAAGCATAACTTTGGTTTATTTATTTTTTCCTTCAATACCAGATAATATTATGTGCCTAAATATAATGAATACAGACTTCAATAAATTAGTTCTATTACTCTACTCTAGCCAAGTACTATGGACTCCTTTTTTCTATTCATTTGTTTAAGGAATCTGTGGGTCTCAAGAGTTACTGTGAACCAAGCCAAGAACAAGAAAAACCCCACAACACCCCTTCCCCAAACCAAAGAGAAAAAAAGTCTCTGTAGTGAACAGAAGTATAACCTCTGCACCATCTAGTGCTAGCTGTAACAAGCAGTATTAATACTGTAACAAGAATTACCCCCAAGCACATCAATTCTATTTAATATATAACATGTGGATAGGCAGCATGGCCTTCCAAAACATCTCTTTGAGCACAGGAGATTAAAGCTTACTGTTTTCTTAGGTGATAATGAATTACTGCTTCAAAAAGGTTACTTTTAACAGAAGTAAAACTATTAGTTAAGTAACTGAATGAAACAAATGAGGTATTGTTTGTTTACACCAGTTTCCTCAGATGGTTTGATGGAAAGCAACAGAAACAGGAGATGTTACATTTGATAGGTTTGTGCTGCATATCAAATTGCACAAGAAACTCAAAAGAATGAATTTTCTAATTGAATGAAAAATTGTGTATTTTGGTGACTTGTCAATTTCCTCAAAAGCAAATGAATGTGCAGTCTCTCTCTGGAAGAAGAAACATAGACAATAGAACTTGATTCCACTATGAGGATAATGTTTCTACATTTCCATCTCAGGAGAGATCCTCATATGCAGAATCTTGAAATAAGGGTTTTTTTCTGAAGTCGGGCCCAGAGAAGGCCACGAAGATGATCAGGGTGTTGGAGCACCTCCCTTATGAGGACAAGCTGAGAGAGCTGGGGTTGTTCAGCCTGGAGAAGAGAAGGCTCCAGGGAGACCCTTCCAGTACTCAAAAGGGGCTACAGGAAAGCTGGGGAGGGACTCTTTATCAGGGGGTGTAGGGATAGGATGAGGAGTAATGGTTTTAAACTGAAAGAGGGTAGATTTAGATTAGATCCAATGAAGAAATTCTTTGCTGTGAGGGTGGTGAGACACTGGCACAAGTTGCCCAGAAAAGCTGTGGCTGCCCCCTCCCTGGCAGTGTTCAAGGCCAGGTTGGACAGGGCTTTGAGCAACCTGGTCTAGTGGAAGGTGTCCCTGACTGGGGCAGCAGGGTTTGAACTAGATAATCTTTAAGGTCCCTTCCAACTCAAGCCATTCTATGATTCTATATTGAAAATCTAAAAAAAATATTAAAAACTATGAACTTTAACAATAACCGTAACCCCATAGCCTTCAGAACTGATTCTTTGTTTTCTTTTTCCAGGAAAACCATGTTTTAAAACACAAGATGCTTTCAGCTTTTAGTCACTGTATGTCATTCACTGTTTCTAGCATGCACCTCTGTGGTGTTTATATTACTTTGGAATTTCTAATTATCTGGTTTTGATATTATTACTCATTAAAAATGTGACCACAAAAGCAGCAAGTCTGATTCCTCTTTTTCCCTGCACAACAGGCACAGGATGATCAACAGTAATGCTCTATTCAGATATGCTGTGCCTAGATTTGGAAGGGTCCCTTGTTATTTCATGGGAACATTCAGTCCTTCTGTGTTGAAGCCACAAATATCAATTGACAAGATTAACAAAAAGAAAGAGGCAGGCAACAAGTATTTATGAATTAGTGGAACAAACTATCAAGGGAAGCAATGGAGGCCTCCCTGGCTTGGCTTCACATCAAGGCTGGGTTCCATTTAATCAGATACAAGTCCTTAGACACAAAATATAAATATCCAGTGAAAGTCATTGTCTATGAAGAACAGGACTCCCAAAACACTGACCTTTGTCTTCAACTTTATTAATTTCATATATCACAGTATCCAGTCTTCAGGTCAAAACAATACTCTGCTACTATTCATCTGGGTGGTGTTCAAAGTTATCACACAGAAGGCTCATATATGAAGGTACTCTAGTATCTCTCAATTTCTTTCAGTCAGTAATGTAAGGGAGATGAGCCACAGTAATAGAGTTAACCTGCAAACCAGAACACAAGGCAAGAGGAGTATGGATGTAGTGTTTAACTCTAACTAGAAAAACTGACCTCAGATGTAGAAGTTTTGCCCCAAATGCAAATGTAAACTCCAGGATTCAGAAATCCTGCTTCATTTCCTGAACTTGAGCCTCTCCATTTCTCATGCTTTGTTTCATTTTCCCAGAATAAAAAATTTGAGGTTTTTTTCAGCTTTTAAGTCTGAGTTCTGCAAAACATATCCAAGATATTAACAGATATCAAACTGCAGGTGTCAATAAAAATGGAAGGAAAGAATAAAAAAATTTAGATCTGTAATTACTACAGGATTAGCCACATTCTTTCAAACTGTAAGAGATGACAGTTTGCAATGCTGAGTAAATATAGGGTTTGTTTTCTTCGTAATCCAGTCTGTCTTCTGAAATGGTTGTTTAAGGAAAAAAAATGCTATGTTCCCTTGGACTCTGAGAAGACACCAAGGAAATATCAGGCTTAAGAGCCAATAAAGGAACACAGACTAGTCCATAAAAATCTACTGAAAATGCTTAATTGATTTATAACTATTACTTTCAAAAAATTCCAAATTTCATTTGCAACTCAAAACAGAAACATTCCTGTAGCACATAAGGAAAAAGCAGCAGCAATAGGACTTGATACCACAAGAGGACAAGTGGCCTTTGCTAATTTTATGCAGTTAAATATCTTCAGTCAATGTGGAGCAAAAAAACAGGATTTTTTTAATTAGTCAGTCAGTCCTTAAGAATAAAGAACACTTTAAAAATACCCTTCTTTTAACTTTATAATATTTACCTAAATGACTTGTAAGTGTAAGCCACAATTTTGTGATGCCAGTAAGTTCCTCGTAACTCTTTCATTCCTCTTCATTTTTAGATAATTATAATAACAACAAACAAAATTATCTAGTAACATTTCCAGCTGAAAGTCTGGAAAGAAGGAGGAATCTTCTCAAATTGCCTTAGAGAGGGGTCATAGTAAAAACAAACACATGATCCTCATAAAAGCATGCCGTGTCTTTTTCCACTGTACTTAAGGAGAGCACCAACCAGCACAGACCCACATAAAACAATTTAATTTGAGGCAAGCTCAGACAAGTTTTACACATCTACAGTGTCAGAAAAAGATCTCTCTGGTCTTAGATGATAGGACTGATATATCAGAGTAAATCTAGCCACATTTGATGACGGACCTTGTTAATTAGGATCATACTAGGTCACCAGTTGGCCAACACATCAGTTACAACTCTCATCTCAGTTTATTAACACCACATTTTAATACTAAATTGAGTGAACTTTCAGTGAGAGCCAAACATCTGTGTGTACACATTCCTTCTGAGGAGCACTCTCTCCCCGTGCTGGCAGCAATTCTCTCTAACCTTTTAGACAGATACTTCTCAGAGCATTTAGAGCTGTAGAGCTCATCAGCAACAGTCCCAACCCAGCAAAGCACCTGAAGTCATGAGTGGTATCAATAACCTTATCCTATAGAATTGCATACACCCACCTCCACATTTTAAAGATGGCCTGAAAAGGAAGGACTACTGTTCGGGTAGCTACAGACTTATGTCAAAGCCTGGCTCTCAGACAGTAGCAAGTCCCAGGTAATTTCTTAAAGTTATTAATTTCTTAATACTCCATAAACAGAAACTAATTTGGGATTTTTGAAGTGCAAACTCCCTGCTTCATCTCTATGCAGGCGTTCCTTAAATTAAAAGCCTGGAAAACATTTCATAGTGGAACAGGCAAAAACAGAACAATGCATGAAAATGGAGTATTCAATTCCATTGCCCCACTAATTAAATTCTCCTCTTATACTACTTCCATATATTAGACGAGTATGGTATGAGAAACATGCACAAATAAGAAGTCTTTAATCATACTGAAAGGCCTGCAAAAGAGAAAAAGAGTGCTTAACAGCACTAATGCCTGACCAGCCTGCTAGAGTACGTACTGCACACTGGGAGGACCATTTGCAGAGCCAGCCACGTGTTATCTGCCAGATCCCAGACATTTAAAAGCCAGGCATGCTCTAGAGGTGGTGTCATTGCTAGTGACAATCCCTGTGATTCATATACTGGGCAAAGGAACTTCTTGTAGATTCTATATGAGCTTGAGAAGTAGGACGATTTATCTCTTGAGATATCCCACTAAAATGATGAACTAGTATCATCAAAGCTTTTCTAAATGGAAACTCAAAAGCTAAGGCATTTAAACACATTATTCCTATTGAGTTAGAGGGCAAAGGAGGAGCCACGTGTACCTGATACCACTGGGAACATGAGTCACTGCTAATACCCAAGCTCATAAAATGTATATACAATGCATATACCAGAAGGAAGTATTGTCAGTGTTTGGGTACATTTCATTCTCCATTTGACAGAAGGCAGAAGTCAAAGTTTTTTTTCATTGAGGAATACAAGAAAATACCCATCCTTCTGATTCATTATGGCCCAGTGCACTGCATTCAACTGCTGCTTTTTTTTCTGAATTGGATAACCTTTACTCAATATTGCAATAGGATGGTTTTAATTAACATGTTTTCATTGTGTGTCAGGTCAGCAACTGAACCAATCTATAGTATTGTCATAGCCTCACAAAACAGGGCAAATAGAAAGAGAACCATGGCACACCTGAAGCATTTACTATCCAAATATGCAAAATCTACACAAGTGAATTTCAATTTATTGAATTCAACCCAGAAATCCACAGACAGGCTAACTTCCCATTGATTTCAGTCCTGAAGAACCACAGCTTTAGATAGGACTGCTCTTCTTGATTAGTCAGACAGATTTAGAAGAGTTTAATTACCTTAGATTAATCAAACACTGGAGTCTGGCTGAAATCTAATAAATCCTAATTAACAAAGATTATCTCCACATATCTATTAAAGGCTAATCTAAGTTATCCTTTGGCCATGGAAGCTAATTTGTCAGTAAAAGCAGTTTTAAATAGTGAGATCAGAAATTATTTATAGGCAACATGTTTTTTAAGGAAATCTTCTTAAAAAGTTAACTCTTTCACCTTCAATAGCAAGTGGACTAAGGATAAAATACAATTCACCAGGCACATGGTCTGACACTATCTAAACAACACTTGAAGATTCTAAACAAATTACTCAAACCAGAAATGTTTCCAAACTCCCAAGCCTGCCACCAGCTTCAGTGAGACTAGATTAACAAACTTTTACATATGTTTTTAAAAGCCTAGTCAAAATACTTAAGAACTCAGAGCAGGCAAAAAAAGCAAGGTATATATATTTTAATGTATTTATATATATGCATATATAAAAAATCATATATATGATGGGAATATGCATTTTATTTATATTTTTACTGTATATTCCAGTCACAGTATTAGACAGATTTTTAGCTTAGCACAAAAGAACAATGTGCTTGTTCTCACATTTTCAGTGCCACCAACTGAACTGCAGAGCTTTCTTCCATGTAGAAAAGGATGAGCCTCCTCTCTTGAAAACAGAAACATCTGTTTTCTCAAGACATCTGCTAAAGAAGTGAGGAGAGCAGGATGTAAAGTGCTTAGTCAAATAGTTCAAAGATAATGAAGAAATAATTAATTACAAGAAAAAACCTATAAGATTAAGATCTGTATGTAATTAGCTGTACTCAAAATGCCAAAACACTGTGCTCAGAAAAATATAATTAATGAGTTCTTGAGAGCTCCTGATGATACTCACTAACACAGTGATAAAGGGTGCTGCAATCTGCTCCAAATGTTTACTGGGCGGGACCTGTGGAGCTGGGCTCCCTGTTTACAGCCAGGCATATGCTGGAACAGTATGTTTTCATGCTGTGCCCAAGTCCCATTAGACTTGGCAGAGGCATAACCTATGGATTATGAGGCTTGCACTCAGCCAAAGACAGCTTTACCAGCACAGCTTGACTTGGTCCAAGTGCAACAGCATGAAAACATATTATGTTTTGGGGCACTTGTGGAGATTTCATTGATGAAGAATACATTGGATCTGATCCTTCACAAGCTAGTAATTTATTATAGGTCTATGGAAGTCAAAGAAACATGCAACTTACATTTATTTAACAAGCAAGGGGAGAGATTATGTCCAGTTACTGTTCTTCCATTGCTGGGTGTTTTTAAATACACTTGGGCCAATACTGAAAAATAAAGAGATTAATTAAAAATATAAACGTTTTTCTGACAGATTGAATGGTAATTCAATTATTTCTATTAGTTCACTTTGTACTGCTATCCATGGTGGATTCAAAAGTTTCTTTTAATCTACTGGTTTTAAAAATTGTCACTTCTTCCAACCTTCATATCATCTAACTTTACAAATAAAAAGTTCTTTGCTGTCTTACTAGCTTTTATCATCCAGCAGGAGAGCAAAAGTGACCCGCAACACTCCTACAAGCAGTGAAAAACTATAGGATGGCCCAGTCTTTTTGGTGGTGGAGCCAAATGCCAGTTCCAAGGCATCCTCATAGGCTGATGGCAGAAATGAGCCATTTCACAGCCCCATCACACAGGAGTGGTCAGGATGAGGCAGGACTGAACTGCCAACTTCCACCATTTTTGAACTGCCTGACTGGGTGCTCAAAAACACACCTCTACTCTGAGAGCAGACACCTCCTCCTAAAGTCAGAGCTATTCCCTCTTCAGCAGCACTGGCTTTTTGCACACATGCCACAGGATGGTAGGGGGAAAAAAAAAAAAAAAACCACACAATACAATGACAGCAGGGACTACTATTTCCCCTCTTCACATGAGAAACCTTGCCAAGACCAATATTATACACAGAAGCTGGTGATATGGGTGAGCAAAACAGAACTCAATCACCTCTTCCCACTCCTATTTTATTTTTTTCTCTACTGGAACATATTCTATTACCTGAAGCAAGGCTAGGAAGGTACTTCCTCTAGTCATCTACTTTGGCAAGTTCAAAAGAAATCAGTCTGCAGACAACGCTAGGCTTACAGCCTGCCAGTTGGACCATTCAGATACAGGCTATTCTCCTACTGTACATTTAGAGGACATTGCCAGGTGAGGTCATAAAATTCCTCAGTTTCCCTTCTATGTTTGTTTTTCATTAAAGATAGTCAAAAATTTTAGAAAGAAACTTTTTTTTCCAGTGGAAGAACGCTGATTTGTAGAAACAAATTTCTACAGGAACTGACACTGTCAAAAATCTTTCAATGAAAACCAGATACAGAAGACTAGCAAGCCCACCCACAGGCAAGCTCCCGAGGGGGCAGTCCTCTTGGCAGACATCCTGAGCTCATATTTGCAAAGAAAAATCAGTTGGAAACATGAAAATTTCCATAGTATGGATGTTCCAGTTCCCACACAGCTTCCATGTTAATTGGCTGGTTTTAAAAAAACCAAGTACCTAAGATGTAGACTCATCCTCTCAGGAAATGAATCAAAACCAAGAGTCAATAACAGTCTTCACCACTTATCAGGACACATTCTGCCATTAGCTAAATTAAATGCAGGAGGAAAGACTCTACCATCACAATCAAAAAGAAGGGATTAGCAGAGAAGCACTGATTCCTCAAGAGAGGGGAGGAAAAAAATTTGTATCCAGTCTTTACAGTGAGTGGAGGAGTTGCACGTAGTTTATGTGGTTCTCCTTCCTTTGACCTCAAGCCCAAAAGGAAAAAAAGACTCAACAATGCAAGATTTTAAGTTTATATAACCAGCTTACCTACCTCAACACACAAAATGAAAATTGATGGCATTGTCACTTAACATTGGCATAAACCCTCTAGGCATGAATTATTTTTCCTGCATTTTTTATACAGCCACTTTGAACATAATTGTTAAAACCATCTCCCTTCATCTAGCAGTGAAAACAAATATAACCTAGATGAAAAGGTCAAAGATTATTACTATAGACAAACAAACAACAGCAGGCCATAACCCCCCTACTTTTTAAATTAAAAACTGAAATTTTAATATAATCAAAGCTTCATGACAGAATTTAGAATTTTTTTTATGCTCAAAAACACAGGATAGGGATGCTTCCAAACTGACAATAATTAAGCAAGTCCACTGCTGCTAACCCAAACTAGTTTTTGAAAATTGAATTATTTTATACATTTTACCCCTGAAATCTGTTCCACGAAAGACTAAAACTGAGAACACTGCTCTCTACTTTTCACTTTCTGTACTGACAGCTAACATAAGTATCATATCCATATGTACATACATATGTTCTGATGTACATATGTGCTTATCTTTCCAGTCAGCTGCAAAAGTGTTCATCTTGGCTAGGCATGCCCCCTCCAGAGATCTGATCCATGCTCTCCAGCCTAAATAGATGACATACAAAACTAAGGCCATGCTGGTTTTAGGCAGAAAGTCATTAGGTACTATGACTAGCCATGTTGAGTATATTAATTTCAACCACCCCATGATTTCCAGCTGAAAGCCTTCAAAAGGGTCCAGCCAAGAGGAAGGAGAGCTGGCTAGACTAACAAGGGAAGCAGGGCAGGACGCCCCAGGAAGGCAATTCCTTGAAGGGTACACAATAATGGGACCTACTCATTTTTGATTCGAAGTTTAATGATATTTTTTGTTCTAATTGTTCTGCTTTGTTTTCCTTCTTTGATAAATCTTTGTTTGCCCAATCTGGAAAGTCAAGACCTGGTTGCAGATAGATTTTAGAATTTTTCTCTCTCTCCTGCAGTATGGCCACAGTCATTACAAAATGCACCCTCTGAAAAATATCAATACCTTCAAGACATAGGTGGAACCACAGACCTACTTAGACCTACATGGGATAGAAAATTGATAGTTTTCTTAAATAGCAACAATAGCAGACAAATGAATACAATTCTTTCATTTCTACAAAATTTCACGTGAACAGAACAAAACATTCTCATAGTACAGATGTCACAGTATTCTCTATCTGATCTATCTTGAAAATAAGTTTGGACTTGACAGGTTCTAAGTATACACAACTATATAGAAGTCACTAAATTAAGACACTCCAGCACTGAGGAAATTAAGAAACAAAACCTCAGAAGTTTTCTTCTGAGATATTTAGTTATCGTAACTGATTTCTCTGTAATAATCTGGTGATCTAAAAAAGATGCATTCCACAATACGTTAGATGGTTCAGGACTGACGTGCATATCTCCAATGTCTCTATATTTTCAGGTAGAAAACGTAGTGGAACACAAAGTGAGTATCAATCTTTTGTACTGTGTATTGAGCAAATGCCAAAAGCACTTTTCTCATCATACTAACAGCTCAAGAGATTTTTTTTGTTTGGTTGATTGGGGTTTTTTTAATAAAGAAATAGTCCTTTCCTCTTTCTTAGACAGTCAGCTCTTGAAAATCAAGGCTGGTATGTTTAGATCTTTCTACACTTCCACACCCATTAGTAAATATTTTTAATTGTGCAACTTTTGTTATGTGCTGACAGGGATAAGGTTCCAGAACAGGAACTTAATGAACTCATTACAAAGCTGGAATACAACTTTCTGATTGTATGTGAATACAAGGACAAAGAGGAAGAGTGAGGATGGCCAAGAAAAAGGGTTGACTAGCATCTGATTGAAGCGTCTTAGCTATAGACAGTGTAATAAACAGCCATCATACTGCAAGTTACACATTACAGAACTTCTTGTTCCCCCAGGCCTGCACTCACCCTTGCCAGAATCATTTTATTCCTCTAGCCTCCCAAAACACTCCAAACCAATGTACTCTGCATATTTGAGCACCTCTGAATAATACCTCTAATTGCTGCCTCTGATGTGGCATCCAAATAAATTTGTCCATATATACAAAAACAGAACTATTTGTTTCAAATGCTGTTATATGCTAGAGAAAGTAAGTTACAAAAAGAAAAAAACATTATGTCAGCACTGTCACTTTCTGAAACCACTACAACAGTATGTTACTCTCTTCTTCAAAGTAGGGAAATATTTTTTCCGCCAACAAGTGAGTGTTATTTGATGAAAGAAAAGCTTTACTAGCTAATGGATAATGAAGCTTTTTCAGCAATGCCTCTCATCTACAGCCAAATGGAGGACAAGCAAATGCAAATTACTTCTTCAGTTAAAAAAAAAATCATTTATTTTCATGTGTTCCACTTCTATTATCATCCGTGGTAGTTTTCATTCTCACGATTATGGGAGCAGACACAATACTGTAACTTTCTAGTTTACCTGCCCTTATTCAAAAATCATTTCAGCAAAAAAGTACTACTTTCATTTAAAATTCTTCCAAGAACCACCTTCATTTTTGGGCTGTCCGACAGAAGAGCACATCAGTCCCCCTGTACCACAGCAGTTTTCAAGTAATAACATCAATAGCTTTGGTGAGATAGATTGACAGCTTTAATACTGCTGCTTTTGATGAAAGTCAACATGAAGTTTGGTACTAAATGCAAAACAGGAAGATTGAGAAAACAAGATGGACCTTTGAGACAATACCCACTTCTCCACCACTTCAAATCTGAAGTATATTGACCAGATGGAGTGGGAGTTTCCTTTTCCAAGGCCTATGCCGTACAAGCTCAGTCAAGAAGTAAAGGACATTGATCTTCAGTAACAGAAACTGTAATAAAGAATAAAAAATAAAGAATAAAAAATATTGAGTGTGATACATACTACACATTCCACAATGTAAGATAAAATCTAGAGGTTTTTCAAGGATACATGAGTATATGTGCAAGGGTGATATAGTAGATACAATTTTTAATTTCCAACAAGTTTTTTAGAAACGTTACACCAAAGACACTGGAATAAGAGAAAATGCACTCTCCCAGACCGATTCCTGATAAAACATTAAGGATAAAGAATAGATATAAATACTCAGATTGCATAACAGGTAGAGGTAAACCGTAAGACTGCCTTGCGATAGTAATTGGGACTTCCACTGCTCAATATGGTATCAATGAGGGGAAAAACAGTGAGGTTTGCACACTACAGATAAGCATATTAACAAAATAAATATTTTCTAGAACTAAAGCTGAGAATAGCGACAAGAAAAAGCTCACAATCCTGAGTTACACAGCAGAGAAGTGCAAATTATCACACATGAAGAAAAAATAACAAACTGTATGCCCCTAATAATGGGCTCTAAATTAGCCATTCCTGATCAAGAAATAGATTTTGGGAGTCACTTTGGTTACTTTATCTAGTACAAAAACATAGAAAACTGTGGCCTTCTGAATCAGAGGTTTCCCTGTCAGAGGAGAGGCTACAAAAGACAAGGACTTGTCAGTATGGAATACAAACAGCTCTTTGCTGGATCATGACACAAGTCTGTAAAAATGGTGTAGAGAAAGTCATAGCATGCAATTATTCACTTTCTCCTCATAAAATGAGAACTAGGCAGCACTTATCACATACCTGGTTTAAAACAAACAAAAGAAAGCACTTTCCAGACAACACAAACTGCAGAACTCACTGCCACAGGATGGTGGAAAAGCCAAATAAATAAATAGATTCAAAAGGGCAACAAGAAATTCACAGAGAATTGCTCTCTTGATAGTTATGAAATACAAAGAACCCAATGGGATCTCTAACTCACTAAGTCTTTAAACAGAAAATTGTTGGAAGCTGAGCAGGTAGGGTCAGAATATTTCTTTTTTTCCTTAAGTGCACAGAAATGCCAGTCAGACACAGCACAGTAGATGGGTGGACTCTTGGTCTGACCCAGCATCACCAGTCCTGTGCAGAGAACTGTGGCAACTGAGGCACGGACTCTCCATTGAAGTGCAAATGGAAAATCCTTTATTACAATGGTACATACTTATGCTCTCACTACCTTAGCTCTTACTTCACGATAAGCAAATCAGCAGCTAGATAATCATCAACTCTCTTATCCCACAAACAGTTCCATACCACACAGGCAGTCTTGGTGCTGCCATTTTCTTCACCACACCAGCACAGCCTGGTATCTCTCCTCCAAGGTCTGCTTCTCCTCCAAGCCGGCACAGAGTAGAGCTGGTGCTTCTCCAAACCAGCACAGGACCGAGCTCCTGCCTGGCTCAGAAAGCAGAGTGCTCTCGAGCAGAGCTCTCCACGTTCACCAAGCTCCCCAAACTGAGCTCTCTGACTGAGCTGAGCAGCCAATATCGATTTGGCTCTTAAGTATTGAATCTCCCACAGCTGTGCAGGGCTGACACTCCCACAGAGTACCACCATCATTGAATTCAACACCTGAGCCAAGAGAACTGCAATCTGTTTCCACTACTGTCACATAAAATGGGCACCACCTTGGCCATGTTACTTTGTGTCACTATGTACACATCAGTTCAAGTTCTCTAGAAATGTGCAACTCGCCTTGAACTTTGCTGATGAGAAGAGCTGCAGGGACAAAATAGAACAGGGTGGAAACATAGCCTTCATTTGCACACTATTTCCCTTTAAAGCTGATAGCTTCAGTCAATCTGAATTTTCCAGAATCCAGATTTTGACCCTAGGCAAATGGTTATGTGGGAGCATTACAGTAAATGGGGATAGATGTAACATGCAGGGAAGCAGAGGAACAATCACTAGGCATATGAAAGCAGAACTGGCTCTTAGGACTCTTTCTTACTAGATTTAGTTCAGGACAACACTACTAGCTCAGCATTAAAGCTACTAGACACAAGAGAAAAATCAATTTACAGTAGACTATAGACATCCAAGAAGAGGCTACAGTCACAGTACTTTGACTGGAAATGTTTAAAACACACTGTGTCTTTAACTCTGGTAAACTTCTTGGGGACTGTTTGAAACAATTGAACTCAGCCAAGTATCTCCCCTTAGTCTTGGTGAAATAACATATAAGAAAAACCAAAAAACATGTGTCAGTCAATCTCTGTCAGGAATTTGATTCCCTGTATTTTTTCCTAATACTCAAACATGAATAAAATAAAAGTCTGAGGGTTATTCTCACCCAGCTTCTTTTTTTTGCCCAGTATTAAAAAAAATCAGAAAAAGACATGGAAAAAAGTGTCAGCCAACTGTACAAAGTTCATTCTGAAAGGCTTTTTATCATCATATGCTTGATCACTTGATGCTACAAATGCAATTGTATAGAAACCAATGTCACAGCGTATCAACTGTTATTGCTATTTTGATATAATCAAAACATCTACCATGTTTTATTCAACTGTTTTTCAACCAAATACGGCAATATGGCTAAGACTCACAGTTCAAAAGCATGAGCCATAAAGAAGCAAGACAACATATAAGGAAGCAAGGAAACCAGACCTGTCTCAGCAAATACAGGGTAGGTGATTTCTTCTACTAGAAGACAGACAGGCTCTCTCAGACAGAACAGCACTTTTCATCCTGTCACTAAGAGGAATTTCACCCTTATATCACCAATATTGCCATTTAAAATGACATTCTGAAAACTATCTACAATATTGGAATTACTATATAGCCTTTAATTAGTTTCTGCTGCAACAAATTATTTGCTCTTATTCAGTATTTCAGGACATTCTCTTCCATTACTGTTTAATTTTTTTTTTTTTAATACTGGTGCCCTACCCCATTACTAATTGTTTATTTTCCCCCTCCTCCCCCATGGAATTTTATTTGGCCAAGAGCATCTTATTTTTCATGGAAGTCCTAGTGGGAGGTAGGAATCGCAGAGCCACAGCGATTAATGATAAACAGACACTATTTACAGATTAGTCTGAGTATCCCACTGACAGAAGAAAACAGAGCCCATGTTAAACCTTTGTAAAATCTGGAAATGTCTTTCCATCTCCTCCACGTTCTCTCTGCTAGCATTTGGGGCGACGGGGTGTTTTGGTTTGTTTGGTTAGGGTTTGAATTTTTTTAAAGTTTCTTTTGGTACACAAGAAATTTGAAACACTATGCCTTGTTTCTATACTCCCTCACGCTTACAAAACACTATTTTTGCTGTAAACATCTGAGGAATTTAAGTTAAGGCCCTTTGTTCCTCTTATGGCATAAAAGAACTGATACCTGTTTAAATTTAAAAACACAGTGAAGATGAGCAAACCTGCATTCTCAGGTTTTTTTAAATTAATTTGTGCATTGGGAAAATCTTTAAATTCCTGCCTATGTTAGATGAAATAAACTTTCAAAAATGCCAGCACTACTTAAAATTAAGAGCAGGCAATATTAAAAAATAAAACTATATTTAGTTGTATGATTAAGCTACAATCTTTAATTAAGGGAAGGGATATTGTAGGATGATGTATATGTTCAGGATTTTGGTTCTAGTGTGAACTGAGGCTAATGAAGTAAAGAAAAAATCTAGACGAGTGAACTGTGCCTCAGTAAAGACAAAACATAAAAGAGAAGAGCGTAAATGTAATCAAATCATGACACATGCAAATCATTTAAGTAACATGGAGGTGATGCTAGAGGGTTTTCCTGAGACACACAATTGAAACAATGCAGAAACAACAAATCACTTACTGACTTTTTACCTAGTACCTAAATCAGAGTGATCCTGTAGGAACTCAGAGATGCACACAGTCTACAGTGAAATCCAGATCCTAATTAAAAAAAAAAAAAATATTTCAGAAATGTAAAATATAAGATTATTACTTTCTTAGGTCACTCGGTCACCACCTCAGAAGCTCAGAGTAGCCAACACCACCACTGCTCTGGCTGCTTGTTTGTAGGGATGCAAAAGTTTTCATTCGATACCCTCTCCCACTCTACATCAGAGAGCTAGAACACATGTTGGTTTGAAAAGCACTAAATTACAATATATTGGTAATAGCTTTGAGCATCTGTTTGGCAGCAGTGGGCAAAGGACATGATCTATAGGCATCGTCACAGAGTATACCCCAGTGACTTCTCTGGTCTTCAGACAGGCTCACTGTTACCCAGCCACCTGCGTTAAGATAAGTAATTTCTGCGATAAGCAATGGCAGTATCATTTATACAAGGTAATTCAATGCAAAGTTTCATTTTTAAACTATGTTTTTCTTCACTTTAACTCATACCATACCGCCAAAGCTCTGTGGTTAATTCACTGTCTGGTACAATTCCCATTGCAGAATCAAGGTGAACATGCATCTTTGTGCTTTATGCTGAAAAATTCCCTCCTCTTCATGCTAGTAAGCATGTGTTGCTTTTTGTAGTTACATCAGCCAAAGAAATACATTGATATGAAGGTGTATATCGTGCCCGTGGAAACACGTAATAATCCAAGTTTAATCTGTTTTTCATTTATGGGATAACTTATTTGAAGATAGGGTAACAGGAAAGTGAGACAAAAAGTCAACATTTTTTTAAATCTACTAGGGCTGTACCAACAGTAGCAGAAATCATCCCCACAAGATATAAATGAAAGAAAGCAAATAGGATCTGACTCTTCTCTACACCTATGCAACACGGTGAACAAATAGAAAAGGGTATTAAATCAGAACAGCAGCATTTTACACTATTTTGAATGACACACAGTGAAAGGCGAGGAGAAGTGCAGCCCGCAGAGGAAGCGTGGTTTGCCCAAGGTCACACATCAAGTCAATAGCAGAAGGGAGATGAGTTCCCTGCTCCTGACCCTTCACAAACTGACTGACCATGCTCCCTTGCGGCCTCTCCCTTCCAGGACCTTCCATCTGAAGCTTTTCCCCTGCACAAAAGAAAAGGCAAAAAATAAAGAAATCTGCTGTAAGAAACAGACGGAAGTACTTTTGTGATTATTAGCCCTGTACCTGGAGCCTTGTTTACATTGTAACTATTCACTCTTCAATCAAAGGAAATAAAACAAGTATTTTTGTCTTTAGCAAATACCTAATAACTTCCTGGGACATACATTATACAGCACATGAACTGAGAAAAGCTTTTGATCATTATCTTGGGAGCTACAAAGCACAAAGTAGTGTACAGTTTATGCTCATGAGATTTGTTTCCTGACACAACAGCTACAAGAATTCAGCATCTATTCACTGAGAATATCATGAAAGGTGGAAAGTGCATAAGCATATGATTCCTATATCTTTTTTTACATGCATATACATTGTCTATTTTTCATTTACCAGACAGTACAACGTAAAGATAAAACTCATTTTCTAAATGTCCCACCGTGAAAAGGTATTATACTTACAATTCAAAGACTTCAGTTAATCTAGGATAAAAGATCAAGTTAACAAGCATAACAGCCACTTTACAAGCTAGATACAAACCTTCCTAATTTGGTTATTTGTATTCTTAAACTGCTTAAAGATACAGGCAGAAACTTGTATGAAGTGGCGGTTCTCAGCTCATTCTTACCTCTCCTGTGCCATCTACTGCTTGGAAGTTGTTACTGACACTGTTAGCGACGGTTCAAGATTCTGCTGACCATTGCTTCCCTGCTCTTTTGAAGCGGGACGAGAGAAACTAAGCTTTCAAATTTGAACTTCAGTGAGGTAAGGACTAAAAACGAATAAAAATATACACATAAATGTATTTTTTTAAAAAAAGTTTACACTCCATGGTGGGAATGTAGCACATGCTTGTGGAAACACCGCATTAAAAAAAAACCCAAACAGTTTCTACAGTGTCTCCTTGGTAGCCATGCGCAACTGTAATGCAAGTAGCACACAAATTCCTGTCAAAGCATCTGGGTAGGGAAAAAGACAGAGGGGAAGTCAAACAGAATAATCTTTTCATACATAGTTCTTCATTTCTGCCCACTTTGTGGTTTGGCCCCTGTACGGTATCTTGTCAGAAGAGCCACTAATAGCAGGGGTTGCAACAGCTACTACATACTTTTTCCCCCAACTTAAACCTTTGTCCTGCTGTGGACTCTCCTCATGTGTTGAGTTGAAAGCATGCACCATCTCTATAGCAGATAGCTAGATAGCACTCCCTTCTGTCAAGTTAAAAGTTGCTTAAGGCTTCATACTGCAGAAACCGACCGCTGATTTTGTGGTTGAAAGTGCTGACCCCGAAAAATGGACCTACAGCTGTGTCCTACATGCTAGACTTCCTGGCAAATATAGCTACTCTTTCTGGAAGGTCCAGTATTGTTCAAGTACGCCACAAAACCCTTTGTCTTCATGGTGATGACAGAGAAGTAGAAGGTCTTTCAAAAATTATAAATGCGTGGAGGAAATACTTGGTAAGTTAACTGCCTCTTGTCTAAAACTGAGAAACCTTTTAATGTTCACAAGCTATCAGTGAATTCTGGAAGTGAGAAGGATGAATTCACCAGTTGGGAACAGAAGCACAGATAACATGCTGCTAAATCTTCAGTGTGTCTCTGTGAAAGAAGCACAGCAACAGTTTGAATTCTCACTTCAGGGGAACTCTGTTTTGCTCTGGCTGAGCAAATTGCAATTGAAAGACCCCCATGCCCATATTCTCCTCTACAGTCCCTAAACCCTGAGAAGAAAGATGTTGGGGGTAAGTTCCAAACTATAGCCCCTCAAGGCACTGAATTTATACCAAATCAAGCCAAACCAACAAATTTTTATTGGTTCAAACTAAACATTTAATTCTGATTTGAGTCTTAGTCTAAGAGAAAATATTTATTTTCCAAGTGGAAGTTCAAGAAAAAAACCAACTTTTTAATGGAAAATTTTTACCTTTCAGGATTTTTTTTTTCCAATAAAGCAAGCCTGTTTAATCCCTATAATTTGACATATGCACAAAAGAACATGCAATTTGAAAAGTTTTAAGGACATATTTGAAAGATAAATAAGGAAAATAAGATGGCATACAAGATCAGAGAATTCCCAGTGTACAGAGCAACACATGACAAGAACAGAGTATTTGTAAGAGAAGCAACAAAAGTGGCATGAAATGTCAAGATGACCTATACTTGAAGGTGAACATGCCAATGACTAGCAATCATTATTGCTTCAATTCACCCAACTCTGTCAGATGGAGCTCAGAAACACACAGGAGATCAAGACACTCCAGGGTCACTGCTAGTATTACAGTGGGAGGTAACAGCAGAACTGCTGTAAAAAAAAAACACTAGATGATTCATTATAACCTGTGTGTGAAATCAGGTGGTAATAGAGCACGCAGAGGTGGTACAAGACTGGAACAGAGACACTATAATAGACGTTAATGTAACGTGACTACATGTCTTCTTTCCAGGGGGAATGGGCTTGATCTGGGGAGGGAGGAGAAGGTATTTCTTTCAAAGTACAGTCCTACTCTAGCTATTATAAGTGACTTCACACCACTGCCTTCCATTTCCATAGAGTCAACCTAACTTTACTATTCTTGGTTGTGAAGGTTTTCCAACCCTAAGTGCAACATCATCTCATTAATATAAGAAATTATATAAACCAATCATGATGGTAACAGCACATTTTCTGAATGCCTGTTGTCTCTGAGAGGAGTTCATGCTGAGCTACAAGCAAATCATAAAATGAAAGGCAGTCCAAGGGTGGAGCTGTGCCAAGCTAGCATAGTTTCTGAAGTTCATTTTGAACTATCATTGTTGTCACCTTCACTAGAGAAAACATCTTTTCACAATGGAAATGTTAGGCTTCCAGTGGCAGAAGTAATATTTCTAACAAAATCTGATGTGACAGTATTTCTCCAGTCTCCCAAAATGTGGAGGTTTTTGGTGGCGTTTCGTTTGATTTTGTTTTTTTCCATTTCACCCCACAGTACTTCTCTCCAATGTGCAGGCCTAGATACCCACACTCAGCTCAAGACCTTTTCCCTCTGTCAACACCATACAGAAACATGACACTTTTCCCAAGAGTAAATGAGCTGTCTCACTTGGGTCAACATCAACCAGAACTCCCAGTGATGAAACTGACAGACAACTCTGAGGAGTGGTATCATGTTCCCTACATACCTCCCCTCAGCATCTTCCAGGCTGTCAAGAGATGTCTAAAAAAATGTTGGTGGCCAGAACCAAGGAAGAGCCAGAAGAAATGTGGCAGGATCTGTAAGTGTACTGAACATACCCAGACCTAAATAACACTTAAATTGTAGAATCTTCTGCTAGGCATTAGTTGTGGAGACACAACATTGCAGACATCTGCCCAGGGATCAAGGGCTCTGGCCAAGGAGCAGCCATGAGAAGGATGTCTGAAAGTTGGCGTTTTCTGGCCCTGGTGTGCCAGCAGTCACCCTGAGCAAGGCAGAACCCAAAAAACTGTTCTGAAGCCAGGACTCCTCAGCAATCCTCTCTCAGGTGAACAGTCCCCTCACTACTCCCTTCCTGCCCAAGGTAATAAGAGATGGCAGAAGTGAGAACAGGTAAGGACAAGCTTCAGCAGGCATTACTAAGGTACAAGTGTCTTTAGTGCCCAGACACATTCACACTTGCAATATGAATATGGGTGCAGACAAGCTACCAAAGGAGCAATGCATAAGCCCGCAATGAAGAGTCTCAATCACAGTACTGTTTTTCATGAAACATTGCTAACAAACTTCACAGCAGAAACAAGGAAACCACAACTAAAAACTAACCAGCCTAGGATAACACAAAAGTAAAAAAAAAAAAAAAAAACCAAAAAAACCAAACCAAACCAATACATACAAAAACAATCTCTCCCTCAAAAAAAAAAGAAAAAGGCAAGAGAACAGTCGGAGTTTAGTCAGGAAGAAACAGAATGGGCTGATGAGAAATCAGCCACGCCAATGAGCTCACCATGTTATTTTTTAAGTGAGGCCTGTCAAATCAAGAAAAGCTGAAGTTCAAATGTTTTAGCAGCTCTCTGAAAGTATACCAAAGGGATTAAAATGTGCATTCTTGGAAGCTAAAAAATGAACAAATAAAACAAATATGAAACTGCAGTTCTTTCTTGGCATTGTTCAGGAAGCTTGACTTCATCACAAGTAAAACACTACCTGAGCATCGAAGTTGTATCTCATTGTAAATACCTAAAACTTGCAAGTAGCCCATCTAGCCTGAGTGTATCTGTTTAGCTTGAACCTGTGGGGTTTTTTACATTAAATTCAAAGGGGAATCCACTGTAAAGAGATCATCTCCAGGGAGATTAAGTGTAAAGCAAGAGTTTGTCAAATTATATGAATTCAATTAAATCAGAATGTCACTTGCTGAGATTTGTCAGTTATCTATGCAAGCTCCAAGGCTCGCTCTCCTTTCCTTTTCTTAAATTACAACTTTCAGGCCAAAAACAACTAGTAATGTGATCTTCGTTTAAGTTTACCTTGATTTCCACTTCTGAGATCCTTTTTGTTTTCCCCCACGTGAATCGTATTTCTCCTATAACCTAGCTAAAATGTGATTAACCAAGTTGTTTTGGAAAATACTATATAATTTATTTACAACACAGCCTCTAAAAACCAAAATTCCTACATGAGTTCTCCTTGGTGCAAATATTTCATGAAAGCAACCCCTAACATGACTGCTGTCCACAAAAGTATGTCATCAGGATTGGACTACTTAACAATTAGGCCTTAAAACAGGGTTTGGCTATTCAGCTATAGACTACGTATCTTGGAATTTGTACTAAAAGCTAGCTTTCATCTGAGATCATTACCTTGTAACTCTAGTGCTGGTGGTGGACAAAAGGCTCAATTCTTTTTAATTCATTGATCATCTAGGACATGATGTTCAGAAGTTTGGGCAGAAATAGGAAAAGGAGGAGTTGTCCCACACTGTTTCCCTGCGGTGCGATAAAGACCTATTAACAGAGTGAGGCTCCGTTGCCTCAGGTTCTGTGCAAGAAGCTAAAATAGAAAGACTGATCATTGCTCTCAGGATCTTACATAAAAGGTTTAAGACAAGTGGCAACATGCAGGAACACACAGGAAGTAGTGCAAGAGAGTAAAACCAGCACAGTCAATGTATCTGACAAAAGTAAGAAGATGATACATAAAGTATCTAACATGCAGCAGAACAAGCCCTGTTCTGTGCTAGCAAAGAGCTGCCAGGTTTTCAGGGAAAGTAGGGATTTGAGCTTCTTTCTTCCTTCACTAATGCACTTCCCATGTTCTCCTTCTCCCTCCTTCTGAATTCCTCTTCTCTTTCTACTGTTCTGTTAGGATCAGCTGTACAAAGGAACAAAGACACAATTTCCAGTGATTTCAAGAGAATTATTACATCTAAATACTTTTGCAGATCTAGCTTTTCAGATCAAAACTAAGTCTTCCGTTTGGATGATTCCATAGCAATAACAGTCCATTGCCATTTGGAATGGTTATGCCAAATTCCCCATCAAAACTTCTCACTACAGCAAACTACCACCTTCCAAAAATATTATTCCAAACAAAGATTTTTCACCCAGACTAGCTAAATAAACAGCACTATTTTTCTGTGCAAGTACTCAGTCCTCAAGAGAAGAAAATCAGTTGTATAAAAGCAACCCTCAGCATAATGGTTGTAGCAACAATGGTAAAAGACAGGGTGGAATCTCTTTTGCAAGAATGAATCACCTAATAATTCTGTGTCTGAGAGTATTTAAATATATTTTATGTGCCAGTATTACAATATATACAGCTCTAAATGTCATATGTTCCATTTATGAGGTTATGGCAAATTTGCTTCTGAAAGAAAAATTGATGCATCTTACATGACCATTTTACAAATTTTCAAACGATCAGATTAAATTTATATAAATCTGAAATCTCAATGATGGCAGTTTTCTCTCACCATGAGAGTAAGGGAAAAGTGTTTACATACCAAATGTTGGTAATCATCTGGATCCATGTGTGTATATGCATGTACATATGAACACACACAGAGCAGTAACTTTTGAATAGGCATGCTTATGTTCTCTCATTCCTCATAAAAAGGATTTCCTTCCTTGTTCTGGTTTCCTCTATTTCACCCTGCTAATTCAAAATGAGAGAACACTGCAACCTGTGCTTCCTTGGCAAGTCCTTATTTCCACCTCTTTTTTGAAAGAATATTATATTTTTAATAATTTTAATATTTAAGCAGACACACAGATATAAAAGAAGTTTGCTGAGGATATGAAGGTTGACATCTAGTTATTTGTACAACATCATCATAATACCACACATTAGTACTGTTGTTAAAAAACATTTCACTAACAGAAGTGTGTGACTTATTATGACAACATCTCGCATTTTCCTAACAATAATGGAGTTCATTTTCTTATCCCCTAAGCAGACTTGATGAAATGTAGCAGTTCTTGGAGTATCAGTAACACTCACGTTCAAAATCATAGCATCTCCAGTTTCTTAAGTATTGAGTATTTTCAAACCTATTGCCAGCTTGAAGGTAAATGGCCACACTCTGACATGGCTTACACTGGAAGCATCCTAACTAAAATCAATGGGATTCTACTGGGTGCAAGTCAAAGCAGAATTCAGCCCAAAGATTCTGACAGGGAAAAGTTATGTTAGGCTTCCAAGCCTCACAGAAGCTTATTTTTCATGGCTTGTTCCCCTGGCCCTGTGGATGTCTAACGTATTCTTTGGCTGAAAGAAATCTAAAAATCTCAGGTCCTTTTTTGTTCAACTAAAACCACACAAGTTTGGAGAATCTCACATAAACAGACACATGAGAGCCTTTGGTAAAACTGCAGACAACAGTTCTAATTTTTTGTTACATTCGGAAAAATAAGCTTAGCTTGTTTTCCTAACTGTTCCCTCTTCTCTTATAAACTCAGCCACCCAAGGTTTTCACAAATAGAAGAGAGGTTAATAGTTTAAAGCATGGGTATATATTTTTCTCATAGAGACTCTGAAGGGGAGCACAGAGACATTCACCTGACGATAGAATTTTTATCCCTGCGGCAAAATCTCTGGAGTCATTAATCCCCTGTGTATTCCTCAGATTGCTTTTCCACGGAGTTCTGCTAGGAGAAGTTAACCTTGATGGTTGGTTAAGTTAATTACAACTTGAGCCAATGACTTCAGAAAGTGCTCTTCTCTACTGCAATTATAAAAGCCTACATCTTCTACACGGATGTTTGTTACCTAAATGAAGCAGAAGCAGCACTGTCATTTGAATTACTATTATAACATGGTTAATATGATGATGTAGCCATGCAATGAGCACACAGAAAACCAAAACAAGGATTACTGAATTTATTAGTAAGGAGAACTGCATGTATTTTAACATAATAAGGTTAAAGAATTTAGGGTCAAGACTTTAAGCTCAGTAACTGTTAATCCATTTACTTTCACTCTGGTACATAGCAGCGGTCTCTGAGCCTCAGATTGCAGGAAGTGATGAATGACACTTTTGCAAACAGAGCTTCGTCCTCACATGCTACTCAGAAAAACCTCTTATTAACTCCAGTGGTAATGTTACTTGGCTTAAGGGAAGCAGGATCAAGTCATTCATTTCATTTTAATGAACAGAAAACTCTTCAGTCTCTACTTCATCTCCTTAAAGGGAAAAAAAATGCTCAAACACAATAACTACAATAGAAAGTCCAAAGCTATTGCTCACTGTAACCTCAAACTGGGCCTGTTTTGTGATGTATAAAATCCAACTTGTAACAGAGTAATTGCAAAGAGGTGCAGACTACACCTGGTAGGAGCTCTGCAGGCACTGCCTTGCGTGCAGTAACAAGCAGTTCACAGTAACACACGATCCAAACTTCAGACATTGCAGGCAATGGGATTAGAACCCACAAGATCAAACAGTCAGCAATCTCAGCCCCCATTCAGCACCCACCTTCAGTCATCTCTGAGTCAGAGTCCATCCAGGGTGGAGAACAACAAACCTACCCAGTATAGTGTACATGCAGTATCTTTCTGGACTAAAACCTTTTAATGAAGATACAAATTCCTAGTGCCTAAATAGGGATTACAGTCCCTTGGAATGAGCTGCCCTTTTAATTTCCTACAGGAGGTTTGAGGAGTTGCCATACTGAGCTCATACGTCAGCCCCTAGTAACTGCTGCCACTACGTAAGCAATGCCTTTCAAAGCATGAGGATGAGGATCAACATTTTACTATAGTTAAGAGCTGTCCCATCATGAACTGCACTTTCAGGTGCAAGACATAAACCTATCACAGCTCCCACAGGGATGACCTTCTGCTGTGTGCTACTACCCCAGATCTACAAGTATGTCCCTTACAGAAATCTTCCTACGCTTCATATATTCACTCTTCCACAGATCCTTTAGGCAATCATCAGCTGATTGCCTAATACATTATATCAGCCCCTGTGATATGTGTGATTTTCTGCTACTAGACCATAACAAGTGCTCATGTTAGACTAGTGGGACCTCCGAGCAGCCACTATGCTAAAGACCCTTCTTCCTCCCACCCACCCACCACCACTCTTACACTATAATTTCATTTAGGCTAATACTCTTCATACTACTCCAGAGATTGGGGCAGTCTCTGACTGCCTGCCATTCCCATCCCACACAGACACCTGCAATAAGGTCTCCTGTCCTACAAGACAACGTAGGCCAGGCACCATCAGAAGAGAAGAGCATGAGCTGTTCCCAACTCTATCTCAGAAATCCAGGAAAAATTGCAATACGGTGTTGATTGACAGTCGGCTGAACATGAGCTAGCAGTGTGCCCAGGTGGCCAAGAAGGCCAATGGCATCCTGGCTTGCATCAGAAATAGCATGGCCAGCAGGGACAGGGAAGTGATCTTGCCCCTGTACTCGGCACTGGTGAGGCCGCACCTCAATTACTGTGTTCAGTTTTGGGCCCCTCACTACAAAAAGGACATTGAATTACTTGACCGTGTCCAGAGAAGGGCAACGAAGCTGGTGAAGGGTCTGCAGCACATGTCGTACAAGGAGTGGCTGAGGGAACTGGGGTTGTTTAGTCTGGAGAAGAGGAGGCTGAGGGGAGACCTCGTTGCCCTCTACAACTACCTGAAAGGAGGTTGCAGAGAACTGGGGATGAGTCTCTTTAACCAAGTAATGAGCGATAAGACAAGAGGTAATGGCCTCAAGTTGCACCAGGGAAGGTTTAGACTAGATATTAGGAAGCATTTCTTTACAGAACGGGTTGTTAGGCATTGGAATGGGCTGCCCAGGGAGGTGGTGGAGTCCCCATCCCTGGAGGTGTTTAAGAGTAGGGTCGACATAGCGCTTAGGGATATGGTGCAGTTGGGATCTGTCAGTGCTAGGTTAATGGTTGGACTAGATGATCTTCAAGGTCCTTTCCAACCTAGATGATTCTGTGATTCTGTGATTTCACTTTCTTTTTCTGTTTCCCTCTCATCCTTCATTTCAGGTGGAGAGCTCTGTAGGCAGGGACCTTCTTCATAGCTGTTCACTGCGGACTTCACAGCTCTAACTGGGGCTCTGCCCAATCCTACCAACAGCAGCTGTATTTTCTATCTGTGAGAGAGGGCAGGGGAGAAGATGGTATTCCCACAGAGTCATCAGTAGGGATTAGATCCTTCTCTCAGTAGGATGATCTTCCAGAAGGCACTCAAATGCCAATTCCTTAAGCCAGGGTAGAGACCTCTTGGCTGTTCTGTTAGGTTGGAGTCCTGGACTGAGCAGCTTGCAGCTCATTCCTCTTCCCCCCACTTTTATATTCCTCAGTGACTGTGATTCTCAACTTCTCCCAGTCTCCTAAAATTTCCAAGAGCTTTCACACCTTTTTGATGTTTCTCTGTTCTTTTACCCTATCTTAATACATCATTTTTTGGCTACATGACCTTCTTCACTATTCCCTGTTGATCTCCTTTTGAACTCCATTACCCAAATAACACTGTACGAAAGGGGATGCACATACATGCGCAGCAGAGATCTCACTTGTAAGACCACTCAGCTATTTAGGTGGGAGATTCCTGAACTCTGCTATGCAGTTATGCATTTGCCTTTAAACAAAGCTATCTGAGATATAAATCTCACCAGATAAAGTGTGGTTCCTAAAATTTACACCTTAAAATAGAATAAATCAAAGGAAAAAATAGTGGTTCTGAGCACTTGACTGTACCTTCTATCAACATACAGCTCAGTTTTTCCATTTTTTCTGACAACATGCTGACTACTCACTTTTCTCCTCCATCCTACACTACTGCACTAAAATATTTATTTATCAAGTTTTTTATATTCAAGAAAATATTGTTCACAGACTACATTAAAAGAAAAATTACACACTGGCCCCAGTCACCCCAGAACAGCCTTTAAATTACCTAGCTGATCTTTATCTGGCATCCTTTCCTTCCATCATTGAAGGATCTGAGCAACTTCCAATAATTCTCTACACAACATGTCAAGCACCTACTATGTCCAATCTTGTCCCTTATATCAAAATGATCCATTTTGTTCCTAACATACTGTCTTATTTGTCCAAGAAGTGGATCAGCTAGACAACTTCACAGGTCTTGGCCTTGCCCCGGGAAAATGGTCCTCCACTGCCTCCATTAAAAGCATTTGCCCTTGTACAATACAGTTCTATTAAACTAGAAGACTGGAGATGAAAAACAGTTGTCAGCACAACAGGGGTACAGATCTTGAAACTAAGGGCAGGATTGCCTCCTTCCTCACCCTCTTCCCAAGACCCCCTGCTCCAATGGTATGTAAAACTGAAAATATTTGTGGTATTGGTCATCATTAATTAATTCTGGATTAAATCACAGACTAGCTCTATTACCATAACAATGCATGCCTTTACATATCAAAAAGATTACAGAATTCCAAACCATTGGCCATAGCCATTAATAACAAATTTCACTTAGACTTTAGTCTTATGCTAAGTAAAAGTGACCAATTTCAAACAAAATCACAAACTTAGGATTTCATTTTCAGAGTGATGAGTGGAAGACTGGGACGTAAAACTGTATCATTTTCCCCTGGAATTTCACAGCAGATTTTCTAAGATATATACCCTCTAGGTAAGTGATAAAGATTAGATTTATTCTAAGCTCTTTCAAAAGTTCTGAAAGTTCAAACCAAACCAAATTTTGCTCAACTTGTACAAATTTTCTTCTTTGTTACATTAGGTTTCAGAGACCACACACTGGAACGAGGGGAATTTACACAGAACAGAGTTATCAAAGATGAAAGGATACAACAGTGGAAGCAACACTGCTCCCCAGGAGGTGCTGCTGAATCACCCACAGCCCCCAGGCTTGATATCAGACAGTTCAGGCTTCCCTAACCCACTCCCCAGGAGGTGCTGCTGAATCACCCGCAGCCCTGCAGACTTGATATCAAACAGTTCGGGCTTCCCAAACCCAAAGGCCCACGAGTCAGGCAAGCACTTTGGCTCCAAACAGTGTTCTTCAGAAGAGTACTGTCACAGAGATCCTGGAGCTCTTGAAGGACAGCTTGCTGAAGAGATAAAACATCTACCCTACATTTTATTTAATAAAGAGGATTTACCAAAATCTAGTCTGGCACCAACTCACGTCCCTCCTTGAAATATTAGCCTGAAATAACAGCAAAGCATCTTACCACATGCTTTCCTTCTAAGGTAAGGACTGTTGAAGTATAGTCAGTCACTACACATGACAGGCTAACCAGAGTAGATTTTTTTAAATTTTTTTTTTTAAGCGGAGCTTTGAGTATAATAATTATTACATGATGCACTATGCACTGCCAATGTCAAGTTGGCTTCAGCGTGTATCTTTTCCACTGAATGAAAGTAGGATCTCAGTTTACACAGTTCCTAATTTACCAATCCTGCTAGTGGTATGTGTGTCTAATGGGGATTTTGACAGTAAAACAGTCTCGTTAATAGCTCATGATTTATTACATTATTCACCACTTCCTTAAATCTTTTTTATTTCAGAAAAAAATAGTATTTCAGAGTTGAGTTGTATTTTCCTAGGCTCTCCACCAGCATTACTAGACTACATCTAACCATCTTCAGTGACAACTGTAAATGATATAAGGAGAGGAAAAGTCTGGTGAGGTACCTATAAAGCAAAAAAACTTTTGAGTGATGTAGATAGACAAAATTTAAATAATAGTGACAATGGGATAGAGAAGAAAATCTAAATTTCTCAGTGAGGATGAAACCATTTACACAGGATGCTTCTTAGTACAGTCAAACTCCACGTCAATCAAGGATTACAAGTGACCGCTGGAGGAGGGACTGCAAAATTCAAAAACATCTAGAAAATGTAGATAACTAACTCAACAAGACTTTACTGACACACCCAAAAGAATAAATGAGATGTCCAACAAGAACAGTGAGAAGGAAAAGGGAGCATATGTACACGGCACTAATAAGAAAGGAAAGCACATTGAGTACACATCTTCATCCATATTATAGTTGTGTCCATTCACATCAAATCGCAACACATTCAGGGAAACACACAAAAAGCTATTGCATCAGATCCTGACTACTACCCCCAAAACAGGGCCCTGAACAGGAAAGGAAACACCACAAAAAAACCCATTTCACTTCAAACATCACTGTTCACAATTTCATGTGCATTCTTCTCCCCTTCAGAGCAGCCAGTTCCACTGCCAGAATCCCAGTTCCATACCCCATGCCATATATTGTCATTGCTGTTTCTATGCAGTTAGGATCTCGATTTTGCATTGAAGTTACTTGTTCCAGAGAATCGTATGAACCTTTTGGTTGGGTTTTTTCTTTCTTATTTTTCCTTTCTTCACAATCCATTTCCCTTTCCTTCCATCCTCTTCATCTCCAAGGTCTGTTTTTTCTATCTCTCTCAACGTATCTGCCAGATCTCACCTTGAATTTTCTTTTCATAATTTCCTTCTTTATTCCTTTCTGGTTCTTTATTCCTTATCCCTACTCACAGACACCTTGGATCATCAATCAAAATCTTCCCACATAAAGTCTTCTCATCTTCTTAAATTTAAAACAAAAGGTCATCTTTAAAGGCACATTTTTTTACTGTAGCCAAGCTCAGATTTTATTTACAAGTTTTTTTGGTGTGTAAGAAAATATTTTGAGACAAAAGAGAACTGTAGAAGCTCTGTAGCAAAAACACCACTCTGGGCCCAATCCTTCATGGCCTCAAGTGTGGGCAGACTGCCCGCCTGCGGAGAGCGCATTCCAGTTCCCTGTGACTGCTGGGAATTTCTAATAGCAAAAGCAGGGCTGGTCTCATATATCACTATGTCATCCATCCACAATGGAGCACTGAGATTCTTCCTCCTCCTTTTTTTCTTTTCCAAAGGAAGTGATTGATTTCTAGAAAATACTTTGGAACTTTTAATTCCCTGGGACTTTACACGGGTGAGGCACCCTGCCTGCTCAGTTACATGTTACACAAGTAGGATCTATGACTTTAAGTGGCTACATTTCAGTTTTGAGCCTACCTTTTCCTATGTAATGCTGGTAACAGACCTAGAATTAAAAGCCCAGAGACTCAAGTCTTCCTCTTACCCACACACAGCACACAGCTGTTTCAGCTCCCCATTAGTGCAGCATGTTTCAACTCACATTCTACCTGGGCAAAGAGATTTCAGCATTTCTCTTCCTTCAAAAGCCACTGGATGGGCCAGTGCTACAGGAGCCAGTATGACTTGACAACACTGGAGATAATTTAACAATATTTAAAATAAACAAAGAGGTGACTGAAGAACAAGATTTCAATTTCTTCTTGCTGGTCTTAACAGCAGAAAGACCCGTGATGACAGGTAACTGGTAATTTTGAGGGTAATTATAGTGATGTTACTGCAGATGTCTGGGTACATGCTTCTCCTTGTAAATTGGTACCAGAGGAGTATATGGTGAACTACACGGTGGTGCAACAGTCTTCTTGTAAACTGACTTATGCAACATCTGCATGATACTGAACACAAAAAGCAGTTTTGAGTCGCAGAAACCAGGCATGGCACCTCTGCTGCAAAATTTCTATTGGAAGACAAGGCAGCACTGGCTGAGTTTGAAGACATTCAATCACCAGCTTGTATCTCCTCCCTTTGAATTGGATATATTAGTAAAATCTGGCCTTTCTTTCCTCCAAAAGAATGCAAAATGGATGTGTTGTATTACCTTATGAGACTTCCAAAAAGTCAAATAGTTTGTACACCCTTTCCCTTTCAGTTTCATGTTTAGTAAAATACTCTAAGCAGAATTTAACTGTAATTGCTCTGTTTAGTATTATTTCACCCGCTCTGAAATGGTAGCTAGAAGCCCCCTAACCAAGGGACTAAGATGCTTACCTTCACTTTGGTGTCTTTGGCTTTTGTATTCTTAATATTATTTCATATCATTTCTCACAGTAGTCACAACAACTGTAACTGTAATCAGTAGCATGTCCCCATTTGTTTTCTGCACATCATGAGTAAAATTCAGAAATTCTGAATGCATGCCTCTGTGCAGCTGTATTGCCTACTACATGCAGGAGACATCCAAGGTCAGAGCTTTTCTGCATAGACTTCTGTTTACACTTACTATTTTTCAAGGTCATTCAGTGCATGGCTGTCATTTGGAACAGGAAGAGAGGAAAAAAAAAAGGTGCACTGTAACAAGACCTGCAAGTGTTAGGAACAAGGCTTTGATTTTTTGATACCAGCCATTTCTGTGCTTATTGCACACTTTCCTCAGACAGACAAAACAAATAACTAAAGATAACTCCTTAGAAATTAATAGAAACCAGAAAAATTATTCTATAATTGTTTATATTGCTTACATTGCTTACTGGGAAAATATTCCTATATAAGCTTATCACATATTCCATTATTTCTGGTTTTAAAACATAGCAATTTCAAGCTGCAAATCCTTCAAGGGTACTTTCTCAATTGTCCTAATATTTTAAAGCCAGATGATTCAGACTGAATTGTCAGAAACAGATGCAAGAATCACCTTTCCACAGATATAAGCAGAAAAGAATAAATATCACAAGATTAACCTTCTTGTGCAAATATCAACTCAGAACAGCAATTTTTCTTTGTGTAAAAATTTAATTCCCACATAGTACTAAACCACCAAAGCAACTGATAATTTGAAGAAAAATGCTGCAAGCAAGACAAGCAGGCAGTTTTTGACATTCTTAAACAACCCATTTAAGAAACATCGAATAAGAAAAAGACCACAGTTCCAGGCCAGGATTAGACCAAGACCAGAGTAAGAAAGGAAATAACTCTCCTTTGGACTTGTTTTGAAATCTTTTCCCAGAGCTGTACTGGTGGTAAAAAGTCGGCTGCATCAGCTTCTGTTATGGATAACTGTTCTGAATGACAGGCAGATGGGCTCATCTGGCAATTCCTGCTAGTTGCAAAGCTAAGTATTTTGCACTGTGAAGAACCACGCTTTGCAGTATTGCTGCTGAGAAGTCAACATTTCCCCTATTATAGCAGCAAAAGTACATCTAGGAAAAATAAAGTAAATCAACTTTCACTTTTGAATTTTTTGTGAATTCATACCAGATCTGGAGGTGCAAGGATAAATCAGAACTAATGTAACCTGTGAGCAGAGAAACTTCATGGGGAGATACAGTACCAATGAACAAGCTCTTGGGAGAAAAATATGCCTCTATCACTTAAGGAACCAATTGTTAGACCTTTGCTCAGGAGGTTCTTGGTGATCACAAGCAATTTCATTATCTGCTACTCTGCATGGATGTCAACATCGACTGATTGTCAGGCAGCCACAGATGGAGTTGAAGAAAAGAAGTACAATTCAAAACATAGAAGAGAAGCCACCTCAGCTAAGAGTCATTATGCTAAGCAGAAAAGATTACATCCCTACATCATGTTTTACTCTCTGTGGGAAAAAAAAAATAAAAATCATCTATCCAGTATCCTTCAAACCTAAAAGCTAAACAGCTCAGTATCATAAAATGTTTGGGGAAGGGAAATGGGAGAGACAGACATGTGTCTCTGTTAGGACAATCAACCCCAGAGCACAGCAACCATTAGGACAAAATTCTCCCATCCCCACAGAGACACATCCCTATTCCGTTCTATCACCAGCTGATTAGTCCTCCTGTCCCACCACCATGGATTAAGGAATCCCACTTTGTGTTGTCATCCCTCCATTCAGAAGCCACCTCCCAGGTAACAATAGCTGAGCCCTCCCTCCTTCTGATCATCCAACCCCTCCTCCTCAATATGGCCTGCCTGTTCCACAGGACAATCTCATCACTAAGGCTTGAAACCAGAAAGTTTGAGCACCCCAAATAATATCACATTTTACAGGCATTTCTCTGACCCCCCTCATTTTGACATTTTGCCCAGCACAGGCACAGCGATGGCATGAGTACCTTGGCAAACGATGAAACAAACTAGTGATTTTAGATGCATCAACTGGTTTTGAAATAGTTAACAGTGAACTAGCCTTGACAAGCTTTAGAAGGTCTGATCTGAATTGCATTTTCCTGGATATAATTGCTTCTAAACAGAGGTAATATTAAACAACTGTTGTTCTGCTTGGCAAGCTCTCAGGATGCTTCCCAGGGCTGTAATGCTATAATCTCCTCCTATTCACGTTGCACACAAAGTTATATGGGAACATGTTGAATGAGGCAGGCAAAGCTGCTATGCTAATGTGAAGGCATTTAACTCTGTATTCACATCTACATACTCACACACATATATATTTCATTAGCCCCAGAAAAACACTCAAGAACTCTGGCCTCATTTACATCCTGTGTAGGAGTATGGCCCGGGAAGCAGTCTACAGTATGACATGCCCTTTAAGCTGCTCTCTGTGCATTCACAGTGTCAAAAAAAGGACACCTTCTGCTCACCCTCTACAACTTCATTGCATGTGACCTATCCAGATGTGACTGCCCCATCTTAACTGTGTAATGCAGTGTGATATGTTGGGTGAGGGCTGAGACTAATATGACCCATTGCTGTTCCTGATCATACCCCATCACGTGGTGCTCTATGAGGTCCACCCAAGGCTCTCGGGCATTCTTTTCCCTCATGCTTCAGAGTTTATCTAAAGCCTGCATCTGAGGCAGGCTTAAATGCCAGCTGTTTGGATGCTAGACAAGCATGAGCTGAAGCACAATCATGATGCTATTTCTAGGACAAAGTGTAAACATAACTGGTTGACTTGCCTCACCAGCTTTTTTTAGTTGAAGGGCTGAATAAGAGAGGTAGCAGCTGAGTAAGAACATACTTGCCCCAATCAAAAATGAAACTGCATAGACAATCATGGACTGTTGTAAATGGTATTTGTGCATTTAAACAAAATGGAACAGAGTATAGAAAGTTGGCGAGAAATATTAAAACACTGGAAGTTATGACATGAAGCTTACTCTTTTAAGAGAAACTACCCAAACAGCAAATATTTACATGGTGAGGCCACAGCTACTTCTTTTGAAGTCAGCCTCATTAAGTAAACTAGGAAATTTTTCCACATAAGGGAAAGCCACCAGGAAGAGTCATCTGAGCCTTACCATCAATGAAGATAAATACTTCTGAGTGACACTGGTGGTTTATCTCAATGTAAGTCATACCTCCTGTTCTGCATTTCCCCTCACTGGTTCTTTCCTGTCTACCATAAACTCTCTATGAATCATAAAAACCTGAATTGAAATAATGCCTTAATCTGAAAATCATGGATAGCCAGTAAAGGTTTTTCCTCTAAATGTTTTCATTTGAGATTTTTTTTTTACTACAAAGGTTTTTTTAAATGCTTTCTTCCCTAGTTTAACTTGCCAACATCACTTCTTTTCTGTGCTCCTATAGGCAGATAAGCAAAAATCATGCATTTACCAACAACAACTTCTGGTCCTGGTACATGTGCTTGGAAAGTCACATTAAGGCATTTCCTAAGAAGTCTCTTCTTTTAGGAGTCAAACAGAAGGGTACAGAGCACAGTCTTATTCTAAGGTTGGTGCAGAGGAATTATATGAAGAAGAATCTGAGTAAAGAAATTAGGTTGAGGTAACTTGTCCTTTGGGGTAACACCACTTGCTTCAAAGTTATACTGACTCAGATCTTCCAAGAATAGTTAACAAAGCAACAAGCTTTCCCTTCACTTGCTATGGACACTCTCAGACACACACAGTTTCCAATTGTGAGGAAGATAAATTTTCTTCCCTTTATTTCTTAATGCATTAAAAACACTCAACACACAGCAAGAGGCTTTGGAAACATGGATAACATACAAGAACCTGATCTTCTTCTATGACAAAATGACCCGACTATTGAATGAGGGAAAAGCTGTGGATATTGTCTACCTGGATTTTCAAAAAGTATTCGACACAGTTCCCCATAGAATTCTCACAGAAAAACTGGCTGCTCATGGCCTGGATGAGCGAACGGTCTGCTGGGTCAAGCACTGGCTGGATGGACGGTCCCAGAGAGTGGTGGTCAATGGAGCTAAATCCAGCTGGCGGCCGGTCACAAGTGGTGTTCCTCAGGGCTCTGTGCTGGGACCATTTCTGTTCAACATCCTTATTGATGATCTTGATGAGGACATAGAGTGTATCATCAGTAAATTCGCAGGTGACACCAAGTTAAGCGGGAGTGTCGATCTGCATGAAGATAGGGAGGCTCTACAGAGAGACTTGGATAGGTTGGATCGGTGGGCCAACATTAACAGGATGAGCTTCAACAAGGCCAAGTGCCAGCTCCTGCACTTGGGCCACAACAACCCCATGCATCGCTACAGGCTTGGGGAGGTGTGGCTGGAGAGCTGTCTGGAAGAGAAGGATCTGGGGGTTCTAACTGACAAGCAGCTGAACATGAGCCGGCAGTGTGCCCAGACGGCCAAGAAAGCCAACGGCATCCTGGCTTGTATTAGAAATAGTGTGACCAGCAGAAGTAGGGAGGTGATAGTCCCCCTGTACTCTGCACTGGTGAGGCCACACCTGGAGTATTGTGTCCAGTTTTGGGCACCTCAATACGAGAGAGGTATCGAGGTGCTGGAGCGAGTGCAGAGGAGGGCAACGAAGCTGGTGAAGGGCCTGGAGAACAGATCCTATGAGGAGAGATTGAGGGACCTGGGACTGTTCAGTTTGAAGAAGAGAAGGCTGAGGGGAGACCTCATCACTCTCTACACCTACGTGAAAGGACATTGTAGAGAGGTTGGTGCTGGTCTCTTCTCACAGGTGATTAGTGACAGAACAAGAGGGAACGGCTTTAAACTGCAACAGGGGAGGTTTAGACTGGACATTAGGAAAAATTTTTTCATAGAAAGAGTGGTCAGACAGTGGAATAGGCTGCCCAGGGAGGCGGTGGGGTCACCATCCCTGGATGTGTTTAAGGGTCATTTAGATGAGATGTTGGGGGATATGGTGTAGGGGAGAACTTTGTAGAGTAGGGCTGATGGTTGGACTCAATGATCCCAAGGGTCTTTTCCAACCTGAATGATTCTGTGATTCTGTGATTCTTTGCTTTGGGAAACAGCTACTGATAAGCTTTATATTATACCAAGCCCTTTAGAATTATTTGTTCCCAAGATACAACTAGGTATTTAGTAGACCCCTTTAGTGAACTGTAAGAGCCCAAATTAACTGGTGTTAGTATAAATAGACTACAGACAAATGATACATGGTAAAAGGTAACGGCAGCACAGACAGGGTTTGATACTTGGATGCTCCAATAACCTATTTGACAAGTAGGTTATTTAACAATAACACAAAAACTAGTAAAATTAAGTGTTTCAAACTTGACATGTGATTTGAGAAAAAAAACCTGAAAAACTCAACAAGTTTCTAAAAGAGCTAAAACAGATGTGAACAATGTGATTGTAGATAACATTCGGTCTAGAGAGACAAGTGGATGTATATTGAAAAGAACAAAAGTAAATGAGGACTCACATGACTATGTATTAAAGGGGTTTAGGCACTACTGAATTCCTCAGTGAAAACATCTCCTCAAAGTAGCTGTCAGAGAAATTAGACAATTAATACACAAACTAACATAAGGCCATGTATTGTTGCTTTTAGCTTTGATCTACGTAACACTCAAAAGTTTTGGGGGGGGGTCACTGTGGGGGGGGTGCATGTAAGTAAATATATTTGGGAAGATGTAAAAACAGTCTGGAGAAATATTACTGAATTTATAGAAAGAATACCATACAAACAGTGTTTCATAAGTGAATTAACTGAAGCAGCAGTTCATAAAAAAAACCAACAACATTATCATATAATTAAAAACTGTATCATAACACAGAAGAGGGTCAGGTTTGCCATTCCAAGTTCTCAATTAACTTCATTTTGCAATCAAACTTTAAAGCTGTTTCAGTGAGTTTGGGGGAATATTTTTATGACCAATAATAATTCATCCATATTACAAGAAAGCCTACAGAATAAGAACTCTAAAGAACCATTTACAGCAAAGGTGATGTTTTTCCTCATTATCCCCATAAACATTTCTGCTTCAAAGTATTATTTTGCTCTCTGTCTCCATATACCACTTGCACTGGAACTGCAGTTTCAGTTTTATCTTATAAATTATTCTTCATCACCTCACTAAAACTAGGAACTCCTAACTCTTCTACACTGGACACAAACTCCAACAAGAGTTTGGCATGAGAGGGTTCCTTTGCATAGCAGAGACTACAGTCCCCAAGATATACAAACCTTGTTTACAAAATTTTGCTTCTGAAGAACATTACAAGATAGCTCGCCATTTTTTAAATTTTCATTTACTCTCCCCCACCCATGCACTGAGAATTTTGCTTTGCAGGTAGTCAAAGTTATTTTCCTTAATAAAACCACTCTGCCATCTGAAAATTTCTTTTATGTTTAGGAGTGTACAACAGCACTTTTTCAGATCTCATGCATTAAAAAATTGTTCCTAGGGAGCAACTGTGTACACAAAGTATCAGTGCGGAACTAACACATTGTTTGAAGTTATACAAATAAAAATCCTCATTAGTGGAGAAAATTAAAAGTAAAGCCTTAGTTTGAATTTGTTACAGTCCCTGGAGAAAGTAAGACAATTTTCATTAACATGCAAGCTGCTTATATGTGCCTGCTGGCCAAAAGTACTTGAGAGGGGCAAAAAAAGGGAAAAAAAAATTAGGAAACCACATAAGGACCCGCCCATCTTAGGTCACAATGATTAATGAAATGGAAATGTTAATACAGCTCAGAAGTGGCCATATCACATGGAAGTTTTAGAAAATAAATATCAAGTTGTTTCCAAGAAATTGTACCCATTAATAATCTTAGACCTCACTTGAAACACAAGAGGCATAAGGAAAGTATCTCAACACTGATGGTATTGATTAGACTACGCCACTGAAAGTTTCACACACCAACCACGATCCATCTAGGAAAATCCCTAAGAACTGAATTCCAGTAAAGACAAAATAATTTTTAAATGGACCTGTAATTTTTGCAAGGGTTCTTGCCAACACCACTGTAGATCAAATGAAATCATGAGTTTCTCAGCCCCTCATGCCATATAAGATTTCTTTAACATCTGTATAGCACTTTTTTGTTTGACATTCTTTGTATCTCAAGATTTCTCAACACTCTTAATAGTACTAATTCTTATTACTAGTAATAGTTTGATTTCTGCTGTACAGTCTCGTTCGCTTTATTATAGAATGGTGTATCGACAGTAGATAAAAATATAATATTGATTAAATATTTAATTATCCAAATGTATTCCAGATATTTTTTGAGGGATAGAAGGGTAAATTAAGATTGCAGCGGTAATTATTCCACTAAAGGACATTTGAGTATAGTGCACAATCTGCTTCTATAAAGAAAGGCAAAATTGTCTCACAAACAGAAATTACTTGGAATATGATAAACAGAGCTCAATTCCCCACTGACCTCTATTGAAGATAAAATATTATTCTCATTTGGTGTACCTTAGTGGAAACAAAGGTAAATGGCTACATAAAACTCAAGAGAAAGGTTAAATGGGGACCAAGAAAAAGAGCAAAAACAACTGTTGAATGTTAAAGGAATTAAATAGGAGTCAGGTTGGGAAATAAGCAGCTTGTACTGCTGTAAGCCTCGCAGTAAAATGCTTCAAAAGCTTCAGGGAAAAGGGAGATGCTGGAGAGTGAGTCTTGAGGCTCTGCAGAGAAGCCTCTCCCCTTTCCACTGCCTGGAGGTCAGCTTCCTAGCCTAGTAAAGTACTATGATTAAAAGAGGAGATATAAAAGCTATGACCCATCATCTTTTTTCCCCATCCCTTTAGTCTCAGTTTCTTAGCTACAAGCATGAACAGACTAAAACACAGATTTGATTGATTACTTCACCAGTCTTTCCCATGCAACTGTCTTATTATTGTGCCTTAAGCTTGTCAAGGGAAAGTCTAATACATTTAAACTGGTACATTCTTTGTTGTCAGTGAGGTAAAAGTTTAGCTACATGGGTCTTGCATTTTGTTAATTGTGGTATTGTTGTTAGACACAGGTTCAGGGGACAGCCAAAATACCCTGTCAGTAGAAAACTTGGCACTGCCATATTGATTTTTAGGCCTCACTGTATAGGATGTACAGTTGCAGGCTTTATCAAACAAAATGCTACACGGTCATTTTAATTGTTAGCATTTTATTTTTCAAAGCTACTTCTAAACAGCCAACTGCAAAGCACTGAGGGGCTCTTTGGGTATGTGTGTCAGGGCTGGAGGGACGATAGGGGAGGAGGGTTAAGAACAAGATAGGCAAAGTTGGATCAAGTCAGGATGCTTAATGGGGGCCTCAATGTCCATATGTATTTCACCAAGCATAATTGCTTTATTCTGGAGTAACTTTTGTAAATGAGTGTAAGATTGCCTGCGAGACAGTAGGTCAGAGAAAGCAATTTTACGGTTCTTGTTTTCATTGGCAATTGTAGAAGGTTAAAGCACTTTATGACTTCATTCTGAATTTGCTATCATAACAAATTATTTTTGTATGGCTACCTTGGAAGCATACCTTAGAAGAAAGCATTTTCCTCCCAGTTTAGAGATTTCATAAAACCACATAACTCGCTACCTACTTAAAGAAAAGCACATGAGAACTTCTATTAAGCAGTCTTCATATGCCTGTTGTGAATGAGGTTCCAAGAGATGTTGTAAACCTGATCATTACTCTTTTGGTTAATCAAACACTCTCCAGTAGTCATTCTATGTTTGTAAGAATATTTTTTTGAGTAAGAACTTTAGGAACTACCAGCCAAGCAGCTAATACTGCTCTCAATGGAAAGAAAGTCTTGTCCAAACCAATAGAGACAGAAGCAATTCACAAAATAACTAAGCTATCCCTATTTTGAGCCTGTGTCACACAAGCAATCTCCTCTCTGCAATATATTTTACCAGAGTCAAAGAATAGCTGCGTATTTCCAGGTATAGGCTTATAAATATTTCTCTCGGAAGACATTCCTCATTTTTCCTTACCTTTTCCAAGCCCCATCAGAAGCCATGCATGTATACAAGGATTCAGACTAGATGAAAAAAGGTGCCTCAAGATATCCAGGTCACATTAGAAAACATGTTTTCACATTTTTAGCAGAAGCAATGTTACATCATTTAAAATGTAATTTTGATTTGGTGATAGACATTTGAAAGCAAAACCATAATTTTTTAAGCCATTATGTCACTGAAATATGTAGCAAATTATTCTGTTTCTTTGAAGATACTTTTATGCATCTCTCATTGTACAACATCTGTTTTCTTTCTGTGTATCTCTATTTGGTGTCTTAGGACTTCGCAGATCTTCCTTCTGTCGCACAAGAACTGCTCAGTTCACAAAAGGAGATCATTCAGACCAGAAGGAGACTACCAGTGCTTCACTTTGTACTTAGCAAAGAGTACAAAGTCATCCAGCAAGTTATCTTTAATTCTGCCCAAAAGAGTACCACAGGCATTCATCAGCTTAGCCCAACTTTCGCCAGCCAGGGCAATACAGGGCCTGAGGCTCTGTATTACTATGGTTATTTAAAACAAATATGCCAAAAGTTGAAACAATCTTGCCTAGCAGCAAGAAAATCCCCCTGTGTTATTTACCACTCTGTACTCTGTGCTTGTATTGTTCTACACATGTAGATCCAGACAGGAAATTTCAGTTAAACCTCTTTTGCAATCTCCCAACCATTTGGTTAAGGTAAATCACAGATGAAGTTGTACCAATTCTGATGCAAGTTTCACCATAAACAGTGATATAATCGGGTCATAATCCTAAGGGGAAAAAAAAGATCTCATTTAAATACTCAACAGGAAGAATATCATAATTAAAAAAAGCAGCAGCAAGTGCTTGCTCCCTTCAACTCAGCTGACCATAGAGTCAGCAAATCCTTACATGTTTAAGTATACTTCGTACCTGGAAGTTCCAGGTTTAAGTTGGCAAACTAAGGAATTTTCTTCTACCTTCTTAAAATCAAGGTTAAAACACACATAGTACAAACCTTGTCAGCTCTTAAGCAGAGGTGAGATCAGAGACTTCATTATACATCTCATAACCATCAAGCTAGCATCCATACAGCTACAGTTGTCCCCCTCTCAAAGCACTTCTGGAAAATGAAAAAAACTTTATCATAGTTCTTGGAACAGGAAACATTCTGAAGTCTCAAACTTTCTCAAGACCCTCAATCAGTTCTACTAATGGGTTTAAGTTGATCCTTTTAAGACTTCTGAAGCCATCTTTACATAGAGCTCTTTTAAAAACAAAAGTCTACATCTCAAGTTGCCTTTGAGTATTACTGTAGAAAGCCAGCATGTGGCCATGAACCTGGGAGCAAGGAAGCATCTCAAGCTCCAGTTTAGACACACCTCTTCAGGCCAAAGAGGCCTTCAATTTATACTGAGGGCAGGATAGGCACAGCTGGAATTCCTGTGCAGAGAGCTGCTTGCATCTTCACACAGCACATGCCTACTGACACACCACATTTCAGGTTCACATTTTTTTCCCTAGAAGGTACAATCAGCTTCCTGAATATATAATTAATTCCTATTTAGTAAACTTAAAAGAACTCATTCCTGTGGTGTCCCTGCTATGCCAATCAACATCCCATATTAAATACACTGTGTACGTTGCATTCACTGCTCTGCAATTTTCTGTCAAAGTCACTTATGCAGAATAATTGCATATGGTGTTCTAGCTGTGAAAGGCACAGTGAAAACCCAGCTTGGTTAATCTAACTACTTCCGTGCCAAGCTCCAAGGAAGGACTAGCAGAGCTCTGTCCCCACTGTGTTAAGTGGAACCTCACTCCAAAAATCAAGGAAAAGCTGTGGTCAGAGGAATTCAACAGCCAAATGTGCCCTTAGAAACAAATGGGCATCCATTTACATGGCCTGACATTTCTGCTACTCCCCTACATCAACCAGTTGCTTAGCAAAGAATCGGAAAGATGGGGGTTTTAGCCTTAGTACAGAGGTGTTACCATTCCCAGAATAAGCAAAGTATCATCAAAGAACGTGTTGCTCAGATGCAACCAAATTCCTTATCATAAGTATAAACCTCTTGGGGTGCTTTCTCAAGATACAATCCTGGAGATAGAACAAAGACATTTGAAGGAAAGATAGATAGCCACAAACCCCTGCATCTTTCTCTCCCCCTGTATATCTTAATTCTCCTCTAAAATGAACACACGGCAATATACAAAGACATTTTTCAAGGCAACCTAAACTACACTATCATATCCTCTAGAGAGTGACAAAAGAGAAACCATACCATATCATACGAACAAGCCTCATGGTCATGAGGAGGACAACAAAATAACTTTTTCCAGAATAGGTTAGAAAAGGCCAAGGGGCTACTTTCTTAATTCAATAGACAGGGTACAGCTATCCAGCTACAGGTAAATGCAAGTAAATCAAATGGAACAGAGTGTATCTGGGAAGGATACATACCCTATTTCTTCCTGGGCAACACAAAAGAATGCTTCATGAAAGAATGTATTCAAAGGATGTCATTAGTAAGTAAAGGAGTGCCCAAAGGTAAAGATTAGGAGATTGTAGGATACAGGATTTAGACATAGAATGATGATAATTCTTTTGCTTAGGGCTGTCAACTCCTTCATATTTCTTAGACACCTGCCACAACTGTAAACGAGAATCAAAGCTTTTACATTCAAAATGCAAAACCCATTCGACACAGCTAGAAGCAGAATCAGACAAGAGAAGTCACTGGAATACACTGGGGGAAAAAACTGAAACCCTCACTCATTTATTTCTGATTTTGAGATTGTAGACTCTTTGAGGACCTCTAACAGTTCCGTGCATGGTTTGGATAAAATAGAAATATCAGCAGTCTTTAGGCCTAGTCGGGAAATTTTGTCTTTGAAACAGAAACATGTAGCCTTTCTGGTTTGTTCATTTTGTTGATGGTTTTGATGTTTTCTGATTAAGTAAGAGTTTTGTTGAACTTTCTCTTATTCATTTTGTATTTACAAAACATCTAAGTATCTTTTTCTCCTCAATTTTGCAGAGGAGAGTAGTTCTTTTACTAACTGTTAAGATATTTAGAGGCCTTTGGGTATGCAGTGTTGAGAGTTCCTGTATTTCTACACTAACAAATACACCTTTTTCTCTCAACTGCTGCACTGGGCAGTATATCTTTCAGAATGGTATGGTACCTAATCATTTTCTTAGCATTAGTCTTTTCTCAGTGAAATTTTTTTTAAAAAATTCTAGCAGCACTTGTCAGGCGAGGGATAACCACTTCAAATCTGTACATCAAAGCATGTTCATGTTCCTTTCTTAATCAAAAGCATGTAAGATTTCTCTAGAACTACTCCACCCATACATTCAGTAGCTTCACTTTATTACCTTTCTTGTAGTGAGGGTCAGCTCTGACCCAAACTGGAAAACTCTAATGTGGAAATGGAACAGAACAAGACAACCAATGGAGAATGCAAGTGCGTGAGTTCAGGAATTTAGGCTAACACTGTAAGATAAGGCACAGATCTTCTTAAGATCACTTTTACATAGCCTTACCTGGAAAAAAAAAGCTTCAATTATTAAACAAATCCTCATGAGGATGCAGAATCATTCAATTAAAAGCTTTATAAATTCAGTCTGTTCAGAGAAGGCTACAAAATTATAAAGTGACCTCTTTCATTTGCTTCATTCACTGCACTTCTTCCCAGCCAATCAATGTTCCAGGGATGTTGGAGGTCTTAAGTACCTCATACAGGTTACATGAAAAGCCAGGGCTTCCACTGAGGTTCCAGACAGAAGTATTGGAAAATAACTGACTCAGAGTTGATCTGAGGAATAGTCATTTATTCAAAATCAGTTTTGTCCCTATTCCTGTTTAATTTTTACAGACTGCGTAGCACTACCACTGAAGTATACTTGAATAAACTGTGTGTTTTGAATATCAGGAAGAATTTTATTTTTAAGTTAAAAACTGAACTTGAGACAGATATTTTTAGTTTGAAAGATATATTTCTTCTCTTTCTGGCATGCCTGAAAAGGATTGGACTAATTCAAATCACAATTCTAGCTGTGTACATTTCAAAATTAGAGAAAGGAAAATGAAATCTTAAACTTGCATGAGGCTAATTTTTTTATATTTTTTCAACACCGTGTCTTAAGGGAAGATGCTCTGTACTGAGATGTATAAAAGTATCTACAAGGTGTGGGGCAGATGAGAACTTCAGACTATCAGAGCCTTGTAACTTGGGGTGCAAATGCAGCAGCTCTGTCAAATAGAGACAAGGTTGTAGATGTCGGGTACTTATATTTAGATACATTTCCTTCTATTTAGATAAGCATAATTTAGGTCATTAACCTACATTATCACAGTAGAGGTACAAAACACAGTCCATTGTTATTCAAGCAAAAGAAATAAGAACTTAACAAAACCACAAGTACTATCATTGCACAGTGAAATCTCTCACCCGATACTCTGTGCAGAGTAAGAGTAGGCTTGTACTTGAAGAGCCCATCACCCTAGCAACTACAAGACCATTTCGTTCACCTTATAGTGGGACAATCACGTTCCTGCATAGCCAGTTACACATCCAACTGGTCATAATCATTTCAAGTTTTCTTAAATTATAGAGAAGAGCAAAAACATTTGCATACAGCTCTGAAAAATACACAGATTGTTCAAAACTAATCAAGCCAAAAGGAATGTTTTTAAGAGGAGCAACTGTTAAGTTGATGAAGCAAGGAGTACCAAAGTTTTGTTCAAAGTTATGAAAGAATAGGTAGGTTTGTTTTGTGTGGGGCTCTTTTGGTTGAGTTTTTTTTAACGTACTCAAGTCAGCAATGTAGAAAAAAAAAATTATTTGAGCATCCCATTAGTCTTTTCCTTGCACAAGACAAGTATATTAATATGCTTCATTCAGGTTCTGACCTCAGTTGAGTTCCTGATTAACTCATTTTTACTATCAGATTTCAACAAGCGCATGGGGTGCTTGTGTAAGAAATAAGAAATGCAGTGAGCACTGAGAACACTAGAAATAGCTTTGCAAGTACTGAATCAACCTAAGTTTATGCATTTGTCATTCCACTACATAGCCATAGTGGTGGTGTAGCCACCAGAGTCAGAGGAAAAACATAAAGCAAGATTTGTGTGAAGAGGTTATCTCTTTGATTAGACCAAGCTATAGTGTTGCAAAAGTAATAACGAAGGCTGACGAGCTTTCTTGTTCTGAGATTTTCTGTAGTTATATCAGCTGATTCAACATGAGATACTACCTTTCCCTTCACACCTTAACATACATGTGGCACTTCATACACTGTACTATCAGCACCTCACTATCCCAGTCAAACTCATCTCTGGGAACAGACAGTATTACCACATTAGGCAAGGAAAGAAACAGTAGGAATATGTTAAGATTTGTTGCCTCTGTCTCTGGATGGGCATGTTCGTAACAACTTCATTTTTCTACATCTTTTAATGTGTCTTCAAGAGAGTCAAGTTGGAAAAGCTGCCATCAGTAGGATGAATCACATATTAAGTATAGCAGGTGTTAAGTAAAGAAAGCAAGTTACTGTTTTGGCTGTATAATAGTCTGTAGCCTTACTGACTTCAGAAACATTATAAGAACAAACCAGGTCCCTTTGGAGTTGTTATCTGATCATGCAATACATCAAAAGACACAACATCAGTGTAGTTATTTTAATAATTAAAATTCATGAAAAATACAGCCAATTGCTGATAGCTTTGAGATGCAGCAGACTCCAGATGCACACAAAACTCTTCATTAGTACAGGCATGTATTTATTCTGTAACAACTACAAAAGGCATTTGTGCACAGTATTATTAATGGGGTCTGCTCGAGAAGCAAGTAGGTGCCCAGAACACACACAAGAAAATGCAGCAATCAAGATTTCACATATTTGGTAGGAATTTTAAACTTTATATATGATTGATCTGGACAGGCTGGATCAGCAGGCCGAGGCCAACTGTATGAGGTTCAACAAGGCTCAGTGTCAGGTCCTGCATTTGAGTCACGACTACCCCATGCAACGCTACAGTCTTGGGGGAGAGTGGCTGGAAAGCTGCCCAGCAGAAAAGGACCTGGGGGTGGTGGTTGACAGACAGCTGAATATGAGCAAGCGGTGTGCCCAGGTGGCCAAGAGGCCAAGAGCATCCTGGCTTGTATCAGAAATAGTGTGACCAGCAGGACTAGGGAAGTGATCGTCCCCCTGTACTCAGCACTGGTGAGGCCACACCTTGAATACTGTGTTCAGTTTTGGGCCCCTCACTACAAGACAAACATTGAGGTGCTGGAGCATGTCCAAAGAAAGGCAATGAAGCTGGTGAAGGGTCTAGAGCACAAGTTTTATGAGGAGTGGCTGAGGGAACTGGGGTTGTTTAGTCTGGAGAAAAGGAGGCTGAAGGGAGACCTTATCGCTCTCTACAACTACCTGAAAGGAGGTTGTAGCAAGGTGGTTGTCAGTCTCTTTCCCCAAGTAACATGTGATAGGACAAGAGGAAATGCCCTCAAGTTGTGCCAGGGGAGGTTTAGATTGGATATTAGGAAAAATTTCTTCACTGAAAGGGTTGTCAAGCATTGGAACAGGCTGTCAAGGGAAATGATTGAGTCACCATCCCTGGAGGTATTTAAAACACATGTAAATGTGGCAGTTAGGGACATGGTTTAGTGGTGGGTTTGGCAGTGCTAAGTTATCAGTTGGACATTCTGAACTATCTGGTAATAAGAACTCATACTTTCTTCCACTCTACACCCAAAACAAAAAGTAAATTAACTATGAGGAATTAGACCAAGTTACTTTAAACTAACAAAGATCATTTTCATAAGGCTATAAGCTTCTTTTTAAGGCCTTGTCATCAGGAATATTAAAGTTATAGTTCTAATTCAAATTAGTAACTGTGAGCACCAAGTAAAATCCATGTTTTCTCCACTTAATCAGCTAATATGCTTCCTTTTCACCACAAGTAACCTTATGTTAGCAACTACAAGTTGAGAATAGCCTTTTCTGCTAGGTCTGGAGAATGAAATAGGCAAATACATGCATTTATCACTAGAATTATTTTGCACAAGGTACTCAAACAAAAACTTGAAGGGGCTTTTTTTTTTTTGCTAGGATACTATAACGTCCTTTGTAGGTCAAATTCTCTAAGATTGAAAATGCACTTAACTGATGTAACGCACTAATTTAAGAATTACAGTAATTTCAGAACACAAATGGATCATTTCATGTTCTTTTAGAAGATTAACAAGGCCGCAATCTCCAAATGAAGTCAGAAAAATTACTGAACCTTTTAAGCCTATGTATTATACAGTTGGTTTGCATATACCGAGACTTCACTGCATATTATTTGGCTACTCTTTTCATTTATCAAATTATGATGTGTTTTCCTCCAACAAAATCTGACCTAGGTATACAACAGCACATTGCCTGAAATTTCACATGGATCTTGCAATTTATCCAGACCTGCTGTAGTGAGCAATACATCGAATGACACATTACACTGTATGATACTGGTACCATAGGGCTCAGGAATTCTATTTTATCTCCTTCCTCTGCTCAGAAACTTTAATATGTCACCAAGAAAGGAAATACTACCCAAGAATAAACAGAAGAAATATACACTTAAGCTAGTCACTAAAATAGGATATTCTAGGTCATCATAAGTGAAACATAACAACACTGTGTTCGCATTACTCTGTATTCTCTCTCTGAATATAAGAATCATGGCTATCAGACTAAACATGATCAGAGGTAATTCAAAAAAGTCTCCAGCAACTCCTCTACAGACAGGCAAGGTCAGAAGCCTCCAGCTCAGAGGATTCACATCTTCAGTAGTACTACATTGCCCTGCAAATCCAATACAGAGAGAAAAACCCCTTAACAGTTTCCTCAGGAAATTAAAAAAAAAAAAAAAAAAAAAAAAAAAAGAGAGAATCTTCTGTGCAATGGTTTCTCAACTGACAGGTTTCACAGGAATGCTGATGTTCAGTTGGGAAGAAAAAATACTTCACTAAATTATAGTATTAGAAGGTGGTGTTCTCATGTCACACTGCATCGGTCAGTCTGTCGGGGTAGCTGGTTTCCTAAAAATTATCTCAATACAGATTTTTTCTTAAATCATGTGGCTCTGAAATCGCTAACAGATACCTAATTTGAGTGTCTCTTTTCCTACCTTGTTTTTTAACCCTGTACACCCATGTGGTAGATTCACACTGTTTTCCAGCTAATGCAGACCCTGGTCAGTAACAGATCTCTAGGCACTCTGCAGCTTGTGTTAATGAGAAGCATGAGTTACAAATCAAGGCATCAAAAGAATAATTTTCTCAGAACATTATCCTGTAAGGGGTCTCTAAAGCAGCTTTCCCTCTGGGTTTCAATAACTTCAACTAAAGCAAAATTCTTAGAGTTCAGTTTGTGATAGGAGAAATACCATTATTTTAGACAAGCCTTTTAGATAAAACATGCAAGTGAACCTCCCATGACTCTACATCAGGACTTGTCGTTGACCAAGAGCTCTGTTCCATCACATCCAATTTCCATGATCCTACCTAGAAAGATTTAGAGGGCATCCGTGGCTTGACTGTGGCTTAACCCTCGCGTCTGACTCAGAAGCCAAGAATTTCTCTTCTCCATTTCCATTTCCTGCCTGATTTTGGCAGGCCAGCGTGAAGTCCCTATAGAACAAGGTCCACATATATCATGTGCTTCAACCCTGACCACTTAAAATTTTCCTTTTCCTTCAGGGGTTCTCCTGCCCTCCCTTCAGAGTAAATTCTGTTGAATAACTGTATGGTTCAAGCAGGGAGGGTTGTCTGCTTTTTAAAAAATAAAAAGCAATTCTAAGCAAAGAGTAATTCTATACAGCTATGATCACGAGTCAGATGAGGAGGGTTACAGACAATTCTGGTGTTCACAAGCAGTGTGGGCTGGTTCTTAGTAGCAAAACCACTCAACAGCTCACCAAAAAAAAAATAAAAGCCTGGAGTTACTGAATCAGCTCAGAAAAAAGAAAAACCATTCTGAACCATTATCTACTTCCTGAACCTTCAGACATGCCAAATGGAAGTGTTGCTCAGTTCCAGTTTTATGCCTTTGCTGATCTTCCACCCAAAAAAAGGTTATTTTGTGCCAATTTGGAATGAATGTCATTAGTATCTCTTACGTGAGAAAGTTTCAGCATGAAACATTTCACACCACAGGAGCAGAGACTGAGGAGGTTGTGTTAGAAAATGACTAGTTTGCACCTTACCTTTTTGCTAGTTACAAGCTGCCCCATTTAAGTACTGCAAAGGCTCCAGGCCTCTCCAGTATCTAGATAAGGAAAACAAGCCCTTAAAAGAAGGAAGAGCTGCGACACTGTCTACCAGCATCTATTACTCAAGTGCCAGCAATGACACACAACTGCCATCCTTCTACTCCCAACTATGCCCAAAGAACAGGCATAAGAGCCTGGACTACTTTTCTTTCATGACAGTTTTCTGTATAAACGACAGGCACATTCTCAGCTGATGTAAAATTGCAGTACCTCAAATGGCTGGGATTTTTTCATATTAGCCAGTTGCTAGCCTTATGTATGGTTCACCAAGGCTTTCAGTTTAAGGCCAGAAGTACAAATAGCTCTATTCCTAATAAAACATATTTTGCTGAGAGTATTTTAATGCTGGGGACCTTGAGAACTCAAAGTGCTTTAATAACTGTTGAATATTGTGTGTTTTCTAAGTGTGTAGGGAGTTTCCTAAAGTTTTTCATCCTGGTTCCTGCAGGAGTTACTGAGACCTAAGATATAACATGGAGTATGAGGTATCTGGGAACCACAGTACAAGCATCTTCTAGTTCCAGAAATTACTGCAAAAATTATTTCTTTATAGTTTCAGCACTACTTCATTTGACTTTTCCATTCTACTTACAGCAAAGCCTGCCAATGGACTCTTACTTCAATTACCACTGAATGATGCCCTAAGCATAACAAACATGACTTAAATCAGTGAAAATAATGTCAAGCTTCCTGTGTCCACTGATCATGGTCATCAGTGAAAAGGGCATACATAGACATAGATAGATACTTACAAATACTATTATAAATTCATCAGCAACCCTTAGTGAACGTTTGGTTTATCACTTGCTCATCTCAGGAGACAAAGCCTCCTTTCTGTGAGTTCACCTTTGACTATGATCACAGAGCTAGAAGTACTTCTAATTCAGAGTCAACATGTGCAGGTCATTATCTTCCACTTGGAAAGATGTCATAAGCACATTTATTATTCAAAGCCTGTCCCTTTGAAGCTTCCCACTTGTAAAGCCAGGGATGCAGCAAGTGTCGTGTGGTTCCGACACAAACATCGCTTTGAGGTCTGTACTTGAGACCTGTGGTTTTGCCACATCTTTCCGTCTCACAAAGTATTGCATGTTTTACTCCCCAATTACATTCATCAGGACACTCAAAATGGTTTTCATGGCTTTCAAAAGCACTTCAAACTGATGCTATGGCCTGGGTTTATGGGTTACTATTAAAGGATATGCTCCTGCTTTGAATTAAATTTGGTTTTCCTTCCCTAATTTAAACACAGCATCAGTGCAAGACACAATGTATTCACCTAACTGCCTTACACAGAGTTGTACAGAAAAGGCGTCAGTGTTCTCACAGAAGACCTCGCTTCTGTCATATCAAAGGATTCCAGGCAGAGGACAGAAAATATTCAGTCCATTTAATGTTGGAACAAATTCAGAGAGATATTTGCAACCTCATTTCATAAATTGCTGCAAACTAAATGGGTGCACTTAGTTTATTGAATAACTGAAAGTGTTCCTATGAATGGGTCATTACTCAAACCCCAGAAACTACATTAGATCACTACTGGTATATATTAACACATCTCCAAATTTCACCTAAGGGGCACATTTTTATATAGGCTAACAAAAGGTCAAACTTATCCTTCAATTATCTATGTCTATATTTTCCTCATTTTTCTGCCCTTCCAATGACTAAATCTACCTGAGCCACCACATAACTCTCAAAAACTGGGCGTGCCCATCCTATCTTGCAACATTCCCAAATATCTGCATCTTTTGAAGGTTCTTTTTCTGAGTATGAGGATTGGACCTGACTTTGAGATCTTGTCCTTCAGTGTTCTTAAAAGAACATGATTTTCTCAGTTTTACAGGGACTAAACAGGATCTCAGAGAGCAAAATTAAGTTGTTCAAGTTTTTTGCTGCAGATCCACAGCAATGCTTGGGTATAAAACATCTGACCTGCCAATCTCCCACCCATTTAATGAGAAGAAAAATAATCATTAATTAATAGCAAGCTGAAGACTTAAGCATTATTTATTTCATCTGCTGACTTAGGGAATGATCCCTCTCCAACAGAAATTAATGGTAAACTCCCATTGAGTTCAGCAAGAGCAAGATTAAATCCTTGTTTTTTTCCCTCCCACCAGCTTCCCTAGAGAAGCTGACAAATCATGAAAGTTTAATGAATATCTTTCACTTAGAAATAATAGGGGGGGGGGAAGCACACAACAGTCATTGCATATTTCTTTTCCCATTCCTTGACCAGGCTTCTGATTTTTACTTGGAAAATTTAACAGGAAAAACACACACAAAAAACCCCAAGATACAACAGAAGCCCAACCAACACATAAAGCCTGTCTTGGACTTAATTTTACAAAGCAGACACTTCTGCATTTAGGATACTTTTAAAATCACATTAACTGAACTGAGAACTGCTTTCCTCCCCCATTGTCGCTCCTCTCCCTCCCCCTTTTTCAGACTAATCTATGCACATCCTACGGGGACTGCCAATATGGAACATCCCACTGACCTTGGCAACTGGCAGCTGTGATCAATCACTTCATAAAATCCTATGTGTCAGCTAGAAACCAGTCGTGTTTCTTAAGCAAGTCAATCTGCTAAACAGTTTAAGTCATGAATCCATTCAAAACACTAGCAAAACAAACTCATTTGGATGAAATCTTCCTTTAGGCCTGATTTTCTTTTTTTAATGGTTCATAACAGAGTAGAAATTCTTCACTCATTAGGCGAAGCTGTTTGCAGACTCTTCAGTGTATGTATACTGATTAATAGAAAGTAACTCTTCACTTACCTCTTACCACAGGTATCCCTAGTCGTTATACCCACATTAGTAACATTCATACAGCATATAGTTCCCAACTTTTTTCAGACACTTAATCTGACCTAAATATGAAGTTAATGACTAGTGATGGATGGGTGATACTCATTTAATTGTTGACATTATAAGCAGCAAACAAATCACTCTTGCACAATCAAATCATTCTTGCAATCAGTCCATACTCCACTGTATTTTACAGATTATAAATTCAAGCATCGAACTGAGACACCAAGATGTCAGCTCTGCTCTGCATATCAGATCTCTTGGTATAGTTATAATGTATGTAGTGTACAGTGGGAAACCACAGCTATCAAACAAAATGGAAGCAAACATCTCTGTCAAAACTGAGTACCAGACTGAACTGATATTACAAACACACCACTAAACAAATGAGACACTTTTTAAGCCTAGGCTGAACTTTGGCGGAATGAGATCAGCACAGAAAGTAATTTTTCCTGCAATTATTTCCTCTTTAAAAAAAATGTGTTAATAGATTTCTTTGGCCAATTTGCTTGTTACTGAGATTGTGTATTCTACTCTCTGCCCCCAGGTAGTCCTATGAGCATAATTTAAGTGATTCCTTAACCTTTTGCATCTGTCTTACAAAACTAAGAATTTTTCCACTCCACACTTTGGATAAATCAAAATTAAAGAATTTTAAAATGTGCAAATCAAACATAAAAGAAGAAATAATAAGGTGAAGCAATAAGAAACGTGAAGAGGTACACTGAAGACACAAAGAAAGAAACTGAAGAAGCCAACTGAGAACAAGTGAGAATAACAAAGACATGACTCACTGGAGTCAGGAGTCTTGAATGAGTAGAGAAGCCTGTGCAGGTAATCTACAATAAAATCTGATCACAAAAGGACTTTACTACCTTGAATACATCGTAACACTTTCTAGAAGTAGGATAATAAAGCAGAAGCTTGCCTCTTAGAACCTCATTCAACTCCTAGAGCAATCTATGGGAACTAACTCATTCTCAGAGAACACAGCCATTACAAAGTACAATAATAAAACATGTTTCCAGTCACAGATTGAGGGAAGATGATATGGTATTTTGCACATTTTTACTGTAAAATGAGAATACTGTGAAAGGTACCTTCTTAGGATTCAACATTCTCACCTAGACCAATAAAACCACATAATGCAGGCAAGGTATCACACCTCACAGGTGTTTGTCCATGTGCAAGGTACTCTGAGGTAACATCAAAGACTGGGTTAATTTGTCTTTACTAGATTGTACAGTCTGTTAGACTTCTAGATTTGTGATCTGATTAGTGTCTGGTGAGAGGTTTTTTTTGGATTGGATTTAGGCTGGGAAAGGATTAAATGTCAGATTCATTTCCAACTTCTACCTGCCAGAGAAATTTTGATTTCTCCTGGAATGAACAGGAGGAAAAGGAATTGGCAATAGCTAACCACTAGTTCCAAGAGCAAGGATGGGCACGTACCTATTCTCTCAGTGTATTTCTGATGGGGAAGGCAATAGATTCAGACTTCTTATAGCTTGATGGTCCTTCATCACTATGATAGCCTTTGAGGAAAAGTTTCAAACAAGAACTTGCTAAATCTATCACCACTTAAACATAACAGTTTATCTTTCCTCTCAAATGTCTTATTGTACTTTAAGTTAGCTGCTTATTACTGCTAAGTGAAAACTGCTTCTGGAAGGTGAAAATAATAGCTTTTAAATGCAACTGTGTCATAGATTTTCCTGGTTGTTCTCATGTCTTTGAGTTAGGATATGGGATTTTATTTCTGGTTTGAACAAGAAAGCTGTGAGAACACAAAACATCACTTGCTCAGAGCTTAAGCTTTCTCACCTGTATAATAAAACTAACAGCAAATACGGCCTTTTCATAACTGGATGCTGGAACTGGTTTCAAACATCACAGTTAAAAGCTGGCAGGAGAGGAGGGGAGTCAACAGACTTGCAAAGAAGTGCAGCTATTGCCTCCATGAATGCTGCCATATCAACTCAGGGTCAAAGCTCAAAGCTGAGCTCAACTCCAGACATATGAACAATATACAGGTTCACAATCTGACCCTAGTCTCATGTGCCTAAAACTCTGAAGTTGGCTTCATGCTTCTAATTGGTACTTACCATCAGTTGGCACACAGTTTATTCAAGCACTTGACTCGGGGAGGGGGGACACAGAACAAAACAAACAAACAAAAAAAGCCCAGGCCTCAAACTCAGCATCTTGACACAAGGACTCCAGCAGATAATAGATGAGCCATCAGCTCTAATAGGAGAGTTCCTTGGTGCTTGGCTGGTTTACTACAATGAAAAGTTAATTCCTACACAGATAAAAAAGCCTACCTTTAGGCACCTAGGATGAAGAAGTTTTGCCTGTAGGCAGAAATACAACTCTTCTTAAATACATGTAAACAAGACCCCTCCCAGACTACAAGGCTGATACACTCTGTGGCAGAGTGTATGGGCCTGTGGACTACAGCAGAGCTCCCTTCAAACCTAACTACCAATTTCATTTCCATGCAAACCAAGGCAAAAAGGAAAACTTCCTTGCTTTATCTCTTTCACAGAATAAAAGCTATGTATATTCTGAAATAAAAAGTACCTTTATTATATCTACATATTTATACATAGTTTTGAAGTTATACTACAGCTTTTTCATGAAAAAATGTTTTCAAAAACCTATCATACTACAAATTATTTTTCTCATTTCTATTTCAGTGCAATCTATATTCTTCTTACCCTGTCCCATTTATCTATATTTCTAGCACCCTTACAATATCACATATATTAGAAATATCCTAAAATTAGCAAACAGAAAACGCTCATGATTCTCACACACAGCGTATCACTGCAGCGGGTCTCAGAGGCACCTGGAGACAGGATTTTGCATGAATCACTAGAAAAGACTAGCTGAAAAGGTGAATTAGGTACTTTGTGGACACAACATATCCATTGACTTTTGCAAAAATATCTGAGGAACCATAAATTCCAGCTCAAACGAAGTAATAAAAATTTCTGTGTATCAGTATCACCTGCACTGTTTATGAAGTTGTATAACCTTTTTTCTGACTCTAAATCATATCTAATTTCTATACTATTAGAACTACAGGTTAATATCTGTCAACTAGAATGCAAATACATGAACAATCATAGTTTTGCTACACTGGTGCCTGACTCCATGTACTGTTCTACATTGCCCAGCAACAGCCACAGAAGGTAAGTAAAAATGCTTCTTCCACACCCTCATAAAAGTTGAAAAGTTACTGATAATCATCACTGTGCATGTGACGTCCCTCCCCTTAGTATCACTGACCTTTCACTGTTGTCTTACAAGTCACTTCACAGAGGACATACTTCTTCAGGTTCTTTTTCTTTTTTCTTTTCTTTCTATATGTAGGGGTCTAGTACATGTGAGTTAGTAATGTTTAAATGTCAGTGTGAACTACCACTTGCTGAAAGGCAATCATTTACAATAGTCCTATCTTAGGAAGAACTGAAATGTTTAGTGTTATGGTAGTGTTAAGTTAATGGTTGGACTTGATGGTCTTAAGGGTCTTTTCCAACATAAATGATTCTACGATTCTATGATTCTAAAGGCCAGACTATATATATGCCCTGTAAAAATGCCCCCTCCCATCACTCCACAAGCCTCAAAACAGTTCTGTCTACATCATAAATAGCAAGTATGCTTTCATTAAGCTTGTTATGTCTAAATGATACTCAGTTGCTCAATAGTCACACTAGAGCCACTGCAGTTGCACTCTCTGGTTTATTACATACAAACACAAATTAATCACCAACCTAATATAAGCAGACCTCAAACAATGCACTAACATTTCCCTGCCTGTGCTTTGATCTCATTCTAGAATGCACACATCTGCCACTATGTACATCCAGTTTAATCATATGTTTACAATTAAGGTCTTCAAAATAAAAAGAGGATATGGGACCATACCCTGTGGGGCATGGAAATTACACCAGTAGAGAAGTACGGCTCAAGTCCAAGGAGCTATGATTGTCTACATAAAGAACAATGCATTTTTCATTCCAAAATATCCCTTCTATTTATTCCAATAGAAAGGAAAGAAAGGAAAATGATATCGAGAAATCCAACATACCTGGCACCACTCTCTAATTGTTTGAGAAACAACACGAGACAGGATTTTTTAAAACCATACCTCTGCGATGACTGGAAAGAGACAGGAGACTTAGGCTTGGAATTTCTTACCACAAAAGCCATGCATTTCTGCAGAGGAAATGGAAGACCAACATGACAAGACTGCAACAAAGTCACAGAAAACTGACATTACCCGACTCTTGGCTTCAGGAAAGCTCCAATGCAAAACGAGATGTCCTGTGGAAAATGAAAGTATGCAAAAACTTCGAAAATTTCCTATAATTTGCAAAAGTATTCTTTAACCAAGGGTACCAAGATAATTTTCAGAGAATTAATGTGAACGGTATTTTGCAGGGTAACACTGCTGCTCTCTGCTCATCTCAGACGGGTTGTCAGACTTTAGCAAGAAGAGGCAACAGCAAGTTTGCAGATTGCTCCAGTCTTTTAAGTACTCTGGGATTTTAGTACTACAGCAACACTTTGCGGTCACTTAGCATCTATATGCAACATTATCTTCTTTGTACACAATGTTTTTCAAGACTGGTGGGTTTATCGGGTGTGAGAGATTATACAAGATGCTTGTCCTCCCATATAACAGCAACACATACTTGAGAAAAATAAAAATACACATTTAAAGAGAACATCCTAATCTGGATTCATCTAGTGAGACCAAAAAAAAATAAATGCAGCAATGTGACTGAAAATACAATCTGTAAATGTCTGGCTACAAGTATTTGCTCCCTTTTGTGTGCAAAACTGCTCTCAGGAGGTGAGCTTCTGAAGGTGAAATTCCACCCTGAGATCTGAATAAAACTGCCTTCCAGTTGATATCTCCAGCATCACAATCCTGCATCGGATTGCTGAGTACTTTAAACAGGCATAGTGAAGTCAGGGAAAAATACACAGAATATTAACAAGCCTTGGGCTATAAGGTCATGTACCATTTATAAAGTTATGAAAATTGTTGGCTGTTTCACCTCTGCTGAGAAGCTTCACAGTAAGTGGGAGGGACACAGAGTCATTAGCAGCAAGGACTAATTCGAATGAACCATTTCTATGCCAAGGAAACTGCCTGAAGCTTTGCTGAAAGAGGCTGCTCTCAGACGTTCATGTTTGAGAAGTGAGAAATTCACAAACACTAAACAGAGAATCCAAGGGGAAGTAGGGGACCTGTAAATCAGGAAAGGCTCTCACAAAGCTTGAAGCAGGAGAGAAGTGAGATTTCATGGGCACTAAAACAGTATGCTGACCCAGCCAAAGCCAGTGAAGGCAACCTGAGCTGGGAAGTCATCTTCATGGCTTTCTGACCTTTCATTCGTGGTCCCTGACAGATTTCAGGGAAAACACACATAACAAAAACACTGAAAGCTATACAACTGTTCTGGAAATTCATCATCATCCAACACTATTTTTACTTAAAGGCTGTGCTGAAAATGGTGAAATATCAGCCATCAGTTGAATCAGCACTGACCTTGAACCTGCTTTTTGTGCAACAACCTCCCCTACTAAAATGTAACTACTATAGGCACCATTCAAAGCTTTGGGACTATAATCAGCCTTCTGTTGGATCAAAGCAATTTCTCCAAGGTAAAACGGCTGTTCAGTGGCAATTAGAGTACAACACAGCCAAAACCAGGATTTTCAGTACAATTTTGCAACAGACTAGCCCTACCTCTCATTTAGAGAAAGAAAAATAACTGCAATAGGTCTGAAGCCACACTGAGAATTCTAGAGATCCTAATGGAAGTTAGTAACTTTAGACTTGCTGGCAATTTACCAAAGTCAAAGGCACTGCCTGCATTCACAGAAGCTATGTTAGTTCTCTTTAGTCAACATGTTCAGAATGTTGGAGGTGCTTGATGTGCTTACCTAGTTTAGTTAGGCTTTTACTCCACAAGGCACCTAATTTTCCATAAGTTAAAAAAGCATTCACATTTCCAGTGGTACTTAAAGCCATTTGAACCTTATCACCCTTAGAAGTTCTATAATTTTATTAGCTTTAAAATTAAAACAAGAAAACCATACATTTGTATAATCCATGACTAATCACTCACATTACTTATTGGTTACATCACTAAACACTGTGAATATAGCACATGTAAGTACAGATACTAATATGGACATGTCCTACTCACTAAAAGCAATTGCCTTGTCTATAAACTGTCTGGCAAATAGGTTACTCCCCCATAAAAATTATGGGTTTTATTCTCAGACATTGTAGTTCCCAGTCCATTTCTGCATCTAATCGTGACTCTAAAGACTGCTTCAAAAATTCATGCAATTTGATTCAACTGAAAGAAGCTACTATGTAAGCTACTTAGTGAAAATTGATCATACGCATGTTTTTACCCCATGGAAAATGCAGAGCCAACCTTGCAAGGGAGGAGAGGTACAGTACCTCTTACACAGTTCACAACAGCTCATGTTGCAGCTAACCAGGCAATAACTTACTTGTTCACAGAGCTATTCCCTGAATTTGAACAGGCCTCCAGCAGGTAAAATGCCAGGTAATACTACCACAAGCACAGGTAGTATTTCTTGAGACAAAGATGCTTAAGCTCCACAAGAAAATCCAGCTATCTACATACTCACAAAGACTGTAAGATCATGCACAAGCAACATACATGCTTTGAAACACATTCTAGGATATCTATCTATCTGTCATTCTCCTGTGCTCTAATTAACTGTTCACTGAAGTCTGCGGTCTATAGCCTGAGGCCTTTTGGAAGTGAAGTTATGAAACTTAAACAATGCAGTAGATCGCACACCATCAACATCATGTTCTGTTAAATAAAGCTGAGAGACAAGAGCTGCTCTGATGCAAGGCCAAGCATATTCAGTTACTGGTTATATTCATCACATGGCAGGAAGAACCCCTTGCCACAAACAGGTCCTGTGAAGCTAGATCCAGGAAATATTCAAGGAAAGTTTCACAGCACAGAACCTCAAAAGGTAAAGAAAATAAGAGAGGAACAATTTTTGGAAGTATACCTCACCAACACAGGTTAGAAAAAAGAAACCATTACTTCATCACATCCCAGCAAACACAGGAAAGAAACAGTTTAAGAGCCAAATGAGAAAGTCTGAATGTGTACGAAAGAGATGACTTAGAGAAGTATATAGCAGATGTGCTAAAATCATAAATGCATTTTGTAGGAAAAGCAGTAAGAGCTCATGAAGCATGCTGTATGAAGAAGGACAGTAGTGATACCTTATAGCAGATTTGCCTAAGGCAAACTTAAGTTGTCCCTGGTAAATATACCAAGCAATTGGTTTGGCAACCACTGCAGCATCCTCTCCTGCTCTCCTTCAAATGGCAAAGTCTGGCATTCTACTGAATGTTTCGGTTTTTTCTAGTGACTTTTCACACTTCATATGACATTTCATAACCAGCTTTGGGCATTCTTTCTACAGCTCCAAGAAACAGGTCATAATATGTTCAGCTTGGATTTAGCTGCTTTACTTGGGTGATGTGTGCCGAGCCTGAAAACTGTAAAAGCAGAGAGAAAAATATCACAACACAAAACACACTTCGTCCTTCTAATACATTTCCTTCTTGGTATGACATTTCTCTGCTTTCAGCATGGATGACTTAGACGGTGGTCCAAGGTCTATTGCTAGCAGTTTTCTGTATCTAATAACCCACATAGTATATGAGCGTACAATCCTATTTATATTAATCCATAAATCACTTCACATTATTCAGGTCATTCTTTATGCTGCCTGTGGGTAGCTGAAAGATACTTGATCCAGCAAAAGTTCTTTCAAGATAAACGTTAGCCCTTCATAATTTTTGGAAAAGTTTGAATTTTACTAGACTGATGCATTGTATCATGTGACTGTGGCTTTAAAAACAAAAAACAAACAAGAAAACCTACACAAACAGGGCTGCCCTAGAAACAGATTTACCATCTCATGAAAGCACAGCCTTCCAAGCAGACGAATCCAGGATTTTCAACTCAACTTCACTGAATCTACTGTCAAACTCAAACAAGGCTCATTTCAGAGAAATCAAAACAGATAGACTTGACTGACAAACTCTGATGACAAGTACAGTTGTGAAATTAAAATTTTAGAAGTCTTTATAAGCCCATGCAAGTTTAACATCTAAATCCAAGCTAAGCTCCACCATGTAAATTGAATTAGAATTTCTAAGGGTAAAACATACCTCTACTCATTAATGTGAGAATTTTTGCCTATCTTACCAAAACAGAGGTTACTAATACTGTATAAAAACAAGAACCCTATAGGTTAAGTCCGAGACAGATTGAAAATCTGAAAAAAAGTATTATTCATGTCATCTTATCACAAGTGCATTATAAATATCATGGACTGGCAGGAAGGATGACAAAGCGTGCACACTTGGCTGTTGAGACTGAGTTTGAGACTAACCATTCCCATACACCATAAGAATGAAATTTCCCAAGGGCATTGGAAAAATACAGTTAAGTAAACTGATAATAAAAACAAATAGGCTCATTCCAAATAGATGCAATTTCCAAATTTTGTCTTATTATAGTCCCACCCTGGAAGAATAGAGCAATACTCCAAATCCCCATCGCAGCTGGAGATGAAAAAATGGTGGGGCTGAGGCTCCTCTTCATTCCCTCCAGTGTCTTCAAGGCTTCTAGATTAAGATACCATAGAATGAATACCTCAAAATCACACTGAAGTTCCTGTCTAACTCACAATTTGATCTTTACTAAAACTCTGGAAAATAAAGTGATCTAGCCATCACAGTGCAAGAGAGTTTGAAGCATGAGGGTTTCATCTGCAAGAGACCAGAATATCTTCCACCTCAGAAGCCCTTCTGTTATTAAATTTACATTATAGTCCCAGCCTCTACCGGTTATCTTTCATGATTAAAAAGGAAACAATATTGCAGTTTGGTTGGTTCTTTTTCATGGGCATCATCAACATAAAAATCTAAAGAACAAATGAAAGTATTACAAACTATCTGATACTCTCATCTCTCTTACCCTTTGTTTCCTGTAAACTAAGTTCACCATTGCAATTACTCACTGTAACCTGATAGCTAGAAAACACCCAGCTCCATCTTTGTTAAATTTAAAATCTGGCTAAGAACACATTTCCTTCAATGTTTTGTCCCAACCTCAGAGGAAGAGGCTAAGGAGAGTTTCTTTAGGTGATACCTTAGGGTGCATCAAGGTGAAACAACACCAAATGGTCAAACTCAATACAAATTTACTGATTACACATTTGAATCACCTGAGGAGTTAATTTTCTGGCAATAAAGCAAAACAATTACCCTATGTGCCTGAGGTTACTTAAAGGAAGGAAAGGAGAGAAAGGAGAAAAGAGAGGGAAAGAAGAGAGCGTTCACCACCCTGGGATCCAGCAGCATCCTGTGCAGTCAGGTCTTCCGTGGGTGCACACACAGCAACACAAAAACTGAGTATTTAAGCATAAAAGTCCTGTTGTAACCATTGAGAGCAGAGTCTGGGTTGCTGTAGCAAACAGTCTTTTTAAGACAACAAATTTCTTACACAGGTTCTGCATTCAAGCACTGCTGAGGGGTGGAACTAATGTCCTGCTGCACTGTATGCAAGGTAGAAGAATGCCTGCCAGGCCCTGTTTAACACCCCTCCGCACCATTGCAGTGGCACAAATGCACCACTGCGCAGAACTTAGAAGGATTTCCCCTATTTCAGTAACTGGCACCAGAGCTTGGGCCTGGCCTTGCTGATGACTGCTGCACCAAGCAGCTCCAGTCAAAATTCTGAAGTCGGACTGCAGAGAGTGAGTATAATTCACATACACAATCTATAGGCTATATATTACTACTCCACCTCACCCTGTTCAAAAATAAAATAAGTCACAATAAGTCCAAGATGAGATACCTAACTTTTCTTCACAATCATCTGAAGAATGCACAGTGGCCAAGGATGTTCTCAGTCAGAACCTGATGTCTAATCGAGCTGTTTCTAGCGCCATAGAAAGCTTCTTAAAGAAACTGATAGGCAAGGGAAAAATGGTTGTCAGCCATCAGCACCTACAATTTCTATTAGAATCATACAGCACACAGTTGTTTTGTATTTTAGTGGATGAATGAATACCATCATAAAATGAGCCTAGGAAATAAGTTCTAACGCTAAAATTGTTTATGGACTGTGTATAATGAAGATCAGATCTGTTTAAAAGAGGAGAAAAAAAATCAAGGTTACAGGCTTGGGTGGAGGGATGTTTCAAGGAAAAACAAATCTGGGGTTTTTTTGTTTTCTTTTAAATCAAATTTGAATGGATGCCTTCTTTTTCCAGAGGATTTCCCTCTGACTCCCAGAAAGAAAATTTCCTTGTTTCCCAGCAGAACACAGAAAATATATTAACATTTTAATAGTGCTGAAGTGGTTGACTTCAGACTCTTTAGTTATTTGACTCTACATTAAAATCATCTGAATTGTTTAATCTGAGCCCCAAACCAGGCTCATTTGCATTGCACTGTTTCCAGGCCACGCATCCAAGGGCTACACAGCCTGCCCATCAGACCATGGAGGCTGAAACCCACAACCCTATTGAGAAGAAAGCTAAAAATAATCTGGCTCCATGAATGCTCACATGCCATAAACATTAATAAAACCCAGTCTTTGAACAGGTGTCTCTACCTAAGTTTTCACAGGCTTTTCCTAATTGGAGAAAATGATATGATAGTGCATTGGGTCTCTGTTGGTAAGTGTCAGTATTCATTAGCAATAGCAGAAACGCTATCAGGAATTACCTTTGATGACTAAATCAGCACTCTGGTTCACTGAAATATACTGACTTTCTTCACAGCTGCCTAAATTAGGTCAAAAAGTTTTGCTCAGCAAACTCTACCCAGCTACATAATCATCCTTTCTTCATCAGATCACAAACTAGGTAGCTCCTTCTTGCATGGCTCTCTGAAAACATTCTCTACAGCTAGAGCTTTATATTCTGCCATATAAAGCAATTCACTGCACTGCCATCACACTTGGCCTTCTGTCCTGATGCCACTGAGTATGTTGTAAAGTTTTATTTATAAAGCCAAAAGGGCTTCATCAAGAGTTGTAGGTTTGAAATGTATGTATACAAAATGGCAGTCATCTAGCTTATTTTGTTGCTGATTAATTTGTCTTACTCTATATAAAATAAATATTACACACATGATTTTTTCCATTTCTTCTGTATACACATCTACCTCAAGTGACCATTTATAGTTCTTTCTTGCTATGCATCGAAGTCCTCCTTCCTGCTATTCTCCCATTTACAAATGAAGTGATCTTTATCTCCGTCTTCCTTCAGAAGCAACTCTCCCCCTTTCCCTCTCTCATTTCCAACAGTTACAAGTAAGAGATTTCTCCAGCACTTACAAGTATCACCATCACTTAAACAGTACATCATGACCAAACTTATAATGCAGAAAGAATTAAAAGCCAAGAGTGTTAAGTTATCTGTCCCTGTAGAACAAGTATGGTAAGGAAAACAATAAGAGTTGCAACTCTTAGTACGGGGGGAAAAAAAGGTTAAATTGCAAATCAAAAAGTAGACCCTATATCCTATCAAAAAGGCAGGCCAAACAGATACATACTTCTCCACTTCAGGGGAATTGCTCCCGCACCCACGAGAACATAACTTGGGTCAAGCACCATTTTCACCATCACAGAAACCATCATCACCGTAAAAGAAGTCCAGAGTAAATTTAGCCTGGTTTTTTTAAGGTTTAAATTGTTTCTTATTAGAAAGCTAGGAATCATGTTCTAGAGAGAGAGATGTGTATTTTACAAGACCATTTGACAAACTCAGAGAACCGAAAAGTTTTCAGGTGGAGATGAAAAGACTCTGACCTCTCATACTTGTCTGCTTTTTCTGGTTTTATCATCCAAACTATTACCTCCTCCTGCAAACCTGGCTTCCCAATCTGCACATCTAGAAATATTTTACATTCACTTAAACCTATGTAGATTGAATAGACTTACTCCAAATCTAGACTCACGTAACAAAGAAGGACTGGGCCAAACATGTAACTTAGCCACCAATTTCATCATTTCTTAAGCTGGCCTTTTTCCATCTTAAGCATAAAAAGTAACTAATATATAATAATTGCTTAATAAATAATGAGGATTGTATCAAATTTTTCATGTAGCAGTCTACATAGCATATAAAAGCATTAGAGCCACAAAAGTTTACACACTAACAAGGTTTTATTTATAGCAGCATTAGGCACTAATGACCTTAGGAAGTAGCTAAAAAAAGGAGAACCTGTAGTTTAGACTTAGGTGTATAACGTACTCACTTTATGTTTTTGTCCTGTTATCAATCCCTTTAACAAAACTCAAACAACTTGAACCTTACTGTAAATACTCACACACACGCTTCAAGTAACATGTATTTTGTAGAAATCAGTCTAATCACAGGCAGAAAGCTAAGTATGTTGCAGAATGAGCCCTAAAAGAGTAAATAAACCTAAAACCAACAACATAGGAGACACATCTTTTAAACAGAAAAGTTTGATCCCATAACATAATGTCTAATGAAAGAAAACACCCCATGTTACTAGCTCATATTAAGCCCCCATCACAAGGAACACTGGGACAGTATTTATTATCACTTATTTTACAGAAATGATTTACTGTATGTGCATTGTACAAACAACTTATTGAAACTGTTACGACTTTGCTTTTGTTTCAAGTTTCAGCTGTTGTAGTTCAGATTCTTGTCCTTGGTTCTTCTTTAAACCATCACATGTTCTTTATCAGAGATAATTTTGTTAGCTAAGAAATAGAATTGTAATTTGAAAGCTTGATAGCAAAAGCATAATTTCCTGTAATTCAAGACATGACTTAACCATTGCCACACAAGTAAAAATACCTAAATCATTTGGACATTGTGTCAGGAAAGGAATAGAGTTGCTCTTGGCTCCTCAACTAAGTCCTAATAACTTTCTTGGCAAATAAGCAGTGATCAATTTGTCAGAATTAGTTGTTCCCAAAATGCAGCGACACTAAATATTTTATTTCACTGCCAGCGGGCACTGACGTTTTGAATCTTAAATCAAGTGCTACAGCAGACCTAAAAAGCATATTTTCCCTAAAAAAAGTACACTCCAAACACCTGCCATGAGATTATATGCTGTTCACCATCTAAAAGCCAAGCCCTTCATTCAGTCCCACCTCACCTTGTTCTCTTCTAGTGCTTACAATACAGAGAATTTGTTTATAGTTCATGTTTCCCAGAAACAGCCATTAAAGTAAATATACAGCAACTCCCGTTTCACAGGAGTACTACAACTCCTTGCAGGATTTGAATTAGTCCTGTGGTCACCAGAGTCCTGTGCTCAGCAAACTGAGTATCTTCTTAGGGACGGAGATGCTGAACAACTGTCAAGCAGCACGACTGGTGCTGTCCTTGGCTAGCCGTGGGTGCTGTTCCAAAGGGAATTTTAGGAATGGGTTACAGACAAAATTGGTAACCCATCATAAATATTACTGTATTATGAGCTAGCAGCCTATAAATCACTTCTCAGTGGCATATCCTTATGGGAAAGGGCATGCAAGCTTCCATATGGTGGTGATATATCATGTGATTTTTTAAAAGGCATACTATAACATGGACTTATTTACTGTTCTCTCTCTTCATATCTGTAAACAAAGGAAAGCTTAAAAGGTTACATTCCTTCCTACTCCTTGCTATGTTATTTAAACTAAACTGAAAGTTTAGCCACACAAACATCTGTCATCTGTACTTAATTCTTGGTACTTTCTCTTTCTTCTTCTTCAGAAAATTAAATACCCAGATGTGTCTGACTAAATAAAAGGGAGGCTGAATCATTTCATTCTTCTGCCAAAGCAGCAGAAATAATGATAGCTAAGAGTAAGGGGAGAATCTTAAAAAACAAAATGACTACAAAAAAGCTAAGCATGCTGAGCACTGACCATATCCTAAATAGGCTTTCTGTATCTGCCACCACACATAACAAAGCGCAAAATAAACTAATATACCTTTTTTTTTGTTTAATTCATAAAATAATTCAAAGGACATCAGCCAATTTGTACAAAATCTAGGAAGAGACACAGATAAAAAGCTGTTTGAACATGTACTAAGGACCAAATTCAAATTATTCAGATTTTCTTTTTACTTTTTTCCCCAGCTCTCTAATACAATCACAAAGATTCAAAGGAAAAATGTCAGATTCCATTAATAAGCAAACCAAATAATGGGACATTTTCAATCCCCCATTCCTGCCACTTCCTTTCTTCAAAGTAAACTATTTGTTCTTTATTATTCCCTCGTAATTTGATATGGTGAGGAAAAGGTAGCAGTCTACTAGAACAACAGGAGACACAAGAATCATAGGAAAATTCAGGTTGGAAGGTACCTCAGTAGGGCTCTAATCCAACCTCCTGTTCAAAGCAGGGTCAGCTCTGAGGTCAGACCAGGCTGATCCAGCCAAGTCCTGAAAACCCCCAAGGATGAAGACTGCACAGCCTCTCCAAGCTGCCCGGTCTGCTGCCTGACTATCCTCAGAATGAAAAAGTTGTTTCTTATAACCCAGTCCCAACCTCTCATTTCAATTTATGACACTGTAAAAAGTCTGGCTTCATCTCCTCAATAAGCTCCTTGTACGTACTAGAAGGTTGTCCCAAAGCTGTCTCTTTTCCATGCTGAAGAAAGTCATTCCCTCCGTCTCTCCTCACAAAGCAAGTGCTTCCACCACCTGGTCATCTTAGTGGGCCTCTGTTGGGCTACCCCTTATTAATGACTTTCTCATATTGTTTAAAACTTGATATGATATTCTAGATGTGGTCTAACAAGTGGCTAACACAGTCTCAGCCCCGCTTATGTGCTACTAGGGCATTATACCATTCTACAGTTAGATCTGCCTTCTCTTGTGAGAAGTCCCATGCTTCCAGGCTCCCTCATTTATCCCACATTACCCCACACAATTTCTAAATTTCAGTTTCAATGGTCAGTCATTTAAATATATTTGTTCTTACCCAGCTCCAAGTGATTCTTTAGCCCACTAACACAAAAAGGTGGCTTACAGGCACTCCAAGAATATTTCAAGTGAAGAAATCCTTCATCTGAACCCAGATGAGAATAATAAAAAGGGGTAATAAAATTGATGCAAGGTATTTGATGTATCATCGCTACTGTCAGAGCGGAGGTTAATTTGGCTAAAGAGGGAGACACGGTACCAAATAAAAGCTTTGATTTGGTTTCCATGGAGTGCTGCATCTCTGGAGAAGATGGAAGGAAAGAACAGAACTTGATCCTGTATTCTTTGGGCATGTAGGAGCCAACTGTTCATTCTACTCCTCCTTTTGAATGAATTAGGAACTTAATGTGAGGAGAAAACACAGTTCATATGAGCAGTTGGCCAGAGTGACACACAAATCAAGGCTGTCATGTCTCCATTGACATGGAAAGAATATCCCTGAGAGCTGTGGTTCCTTTTTATATGAAGGGAAGGGAGGAGTGTAACAATAGCCTTTAATTAGGTACAGATAGAGAATTTTCTTGTTTTTCTTTTCCATCCCTGGAGGTTCATTGACTTTAGCCAGTGAGTTTATTTTTCTCTCACTCAGATAGGGTGGTTTGAGGTGAGACAGGGCTTTTTAAGTTAGCGGTCTTGGACTATGGGATTGTACAAGGAATGTTAATTTTGAAGAGGCTGTAGAAGAAATTTTTGAAGACAAGAAAGAATGGAAAGTCCAATGACCCTGACTGTCAAGCTCTAGCAATTCATGGAGGAGAGGAAGGATGGTGCATGGTTGTCTGTTCCTCTACTCTGCCAGAGGTTACCATCCCGACCACAGAAGTGGCAGAGCAGGTGATATGTCTGTTCCTCAGCTGAAGCAGTTTGGGCTGTCATATTAATGGAGTTGCCATCAGCTCCAGCTTACATTACTGTGTGAGACTGAACTACAGCAGCAGAGAGCTCTGATTTATGACCCCTGTTGGAGTTAGCTGCAGTGCCTAAAGAGATGGCCTCCCCCACATCTCCTCAGCCAATGAAGCTACATCTCACAGGGATCATGAATTGGAGTTTGGGGGGGGAATAGATTAGGAAAAAGAAGACAGGAAATAGGGAAGAAGAAGAAAGAGAATAAAGAAGTGAGGGCAGGAAAGGAAAGAACATTAGTAAACAGATGAAAGGTTATTAGCATGCCAAGAGGAAAAAAAAAAAAGGGGGGGGGGGGGGGGGATAGAAATTTGTTAGGGTATCTCTCAAAAGCCTAAATCTAGAGGTGGTAGGGAGACAAGGCACCTCACATCTATTAATACTTCAGAGTTATTGATTACCTTCAGGCTTGATCTCATAAAGAACCAGTAACAAGCTGTTTGAATCAATTACAATTATGGAATTCTATAAAATACAGTCAGCAAACTAAGAGAAAAAGCTTGTGTCTGGGATTTGGATATTCCAAGCTCCAGGGTGAAGCAGGGTCACACCCTAAAAAGTTAATAACATCAGTATGGGAAAGGTTGTTACCTGTCTGTGTGGGCAATTAAGAAGTGTCCAAGTGATGCACAAGAGAAATTGGCACCTCCTAAACATAAGGCAGCAAGAAATGGCTTGTTAGGAAGAAAGGCAAAAATGCTTCTTGCTTGAATTAATGAATGATAAATTAGCAGGTCAGGGGAAATCTTTTAACTGAAATGATTCAAAAGGTGAATAGGGACCAAACACAGAAAAGGAATCCTTCAGCTTCAGGCTCCATTCAGTGAATGTAACCTGAAGATATAAAGACTTAGTGAAAACCAGACACCTGGGTTATAAATGCTGCCAGGCATTTGCCAGCTTGTCCGTTGAGTCATACGGAGTAAAGGAAACCATCAGATCTGAATTAAGTGCTGCTTAGAGAATATGGGGGTTTTTTTCATTCCCTTCTGTTCATCTGTATCTACAAGTTTGCATATGTGCCATCTGTTCAGGACTTGTAAATAGTTACTTTTAGGTTAACTTTTGTGAGGAATTATCCCAAAGAGGGCTGAGCACCAAGGCATTCCTTTCCTTGGGTATGTCATTCCTGAAAAACTGCACCTTAGATATCTGCAAGGTGACCACTAAGCCCTACATAGTCCCATACACACATGTGGTTCTGTGTCTCTGCATGCAACAGGCTCTGCTTGAGAGCTGGCAAAAGGAGCTTATAAGGAAAATGTGTCTTTGGGTGACCACTGGTGGCCAGGAGAGCTCTTGGGCATGTGGCGAGACAATGACTTTGTATTTCAAGGGTCTCATGGGACATGAAAGAGCAATAAAAATTGAAACAACATGGTGAAAAGGGGAGAGACTTATGTCATGTGCTGGAGCAGAATGTAAAAACTCTCCCCATTCTTGACAGTGCCAGAAGTTGGCCTCGAGCTGAAATAGTCCAAAGAAATAGAACTAGCCTTTCTGCATTACAGCAGACAGAACTGAAGGCCAGAAATGAGAAAACCGGAGGCAGCTAAAAACACGGATAATAAAGAAGCCAAACAGGCATCACAAGAAGCAGAGCACAGGAGGTGAAAGGCACTGACAACCACAGTCGGTTGGCTGAGATGAAAGGACATAAGCAGCAGAATAGGAACAGCTTTCCAAATCACACAGCCTGTAATTCACACTGCAAAGATGGATTCTTCTGACAGTTTGTGCAGCATCCACAAAGTAGCAAAAGACTGTTAGGTATCTGGTTTATTCTTCTAGCTGAAAGGAAGAAACTGTCCATTTTCAACAGTGTAGATCAGCCAGTGTATCAAATTACACTCCGGTTAAAAATATTTTACTAAGAAATTTTTTAATTATTCCAGCAGTGAACAGCCACCAACACCAGAGATTCAAAGAGCAGAACAGTTTAAGTCTTCTATAGAAACATACCTGTGCCAAGAAGAGGATTGAGATCTTATGTGGTGGGAGATGAGGCAATTATTGTTCTCATTAAATTAGTTTGGGTCAGGGTATCCCAAATCCTCAGGAAACAGTTGATTTAAATGATGATATGTTCAGCACTAACCTCTTGGTAGGAGAATAAGGGAAACTTCAGCATCAGCAAATAGGCAAGGCAGGGAGTATTGAAATAATTCCCACATGCATTTCTCATCCCTTAAGCTCTCCATAGAAAATATCTGTAGTAGTACCTTGGAGTACTACAACTGTGAGTACAGCAGGAATGTAAAGTCATTGTGCCACTTCTTGTGCTGTGCCACACGTTCAGTCAGCAGAGGTAGCCTAAGGCAGGCAATCAGCTGCTGTGATGGGAAAGGACGTGACAGCAAGGAACATGTTGTGTCAAGCTGCTGAGGAAGTGGAAACCCCTGTCCTGATAGTAAGGACAGTTCTCCACTGGGAAGGTAAAAAGGGCCAGGAAGAGTAGGTAAAGCAGCAATTAAATTTCCATTAAAAGACAAGAAAAAGCCAAACAGAAAGAAATCTGAGTAACAGAAGTGAGGAACTAAGATAACCTGGAGAATGGAAAAATGAAAAAAAAAAAAAAAAAAACTCTTTAAAAAAAAAGACAGCACTTGTCATCTTGAGTGCTCTGAGTGAGGCAGTCTGGGTTCCTCATCATCAGTACTAGAAAGGAGCCAGTAATCCCACTAGAGATCTGGGGTGGGGAGGAAGAGACAGGGGATTCTGCCAGAGAAACCATGTTTGCCAGCAGTCCAGCTAGGCTGAGGGGCTGTTCACTTGAGCACAGCCTGGATTGGAGCAGTTGTTTCTATTGCTGCTGTGCTCTCTGCAGCCTCTAGAAACTACACTCGCATAGTGTCACCCAAGGAAGTGGCAAGAGTCAGAGTGAACCAGCACATGGTTCTTAGCTGGTTTAGTTGGACCTAGATAAGGTCTTTGAAGTATATTCCTGTTTTTCCAGCAATGGTAGTATGCTCTTGCAACAGCCACATTGGCTCAACTCAGAAAGCACAGGTCTGCTTGCCCCACACTGCATGGAGGCAACTCAATTGCTTCCAGGTGACCCCTACAGTCATCGACAGATATCACTCTCCTAAAGCTAACCTGCCAGCCTCACACTTTTATGTTTCCAAGTCTTTTATAAAGTTAATCCACAAGCTGGATAAATCACCACTAAGAGTCAGCTGTAGTAAGAACTGGATGCTCACCTACCACCTCGTGCATACATCTTCAGAGTATGAATGTTGGCAGGAAGTAGCTATTCTCTTTCTTCTGTTAGTCACTGAATGGTATAATACAGTCTTGTTTCCTTTCCAAAAAGTGTCCTTTGTTCTGACAGTGAATTTATATAGACCAAGTAGTGACACTTTGTACAGGAGAGTCTTAACATTTGGGTAGTTCAGGGGCATGGCTGGAAAAATAGAATTCCTGCTCAGTAAGCATTAGCCTTTTTCCACTTCTTCCCTTCCTAAAATTTACGGTCACTTCTATCCACCTTTCATCTGCTCAAGGAAAAAAAAAAAAAAAAAAAAAAAAAGAGGAAAAAGCCTTTTCTTATGTTCTTCACTTAAACAAAACCAGGCTTTCACATTCAAAGAGATTCATACCCTACTACCAAGATAATAGGTAAGATCTGAGTCCAAAAGTCCCCCTACTGTGTGCTTAGCATTCACGGGTGGTCGAAGCTGTAACTGAGCTACTTCACCATGGTGCAGCAAGAATTCAGAGATTTATTTTATGCAATTGGCATTCTATTTATACTTTTTGGTCCATTATATCTCAGAGCACATTACAGAGTATTTAATCACAATATACTGTACCTACAACACAGTTCCACCATGAAATTATGCATCATTTAGCCCATGAAAGGGGAAGGAGGGGTGAGGAGATGGAAGAAAAAGGAAAAGAGGTGGTTTGATTTTGTAAAATTTATTTCTCGCCTGATTAAAAAACAGTATTCTGATCATTGTCTTCCTCCTAATTCTAAATCCTGTCAGAATCTTCTCACTCACTGGACCTTTTCTCCTCAGCACCTCATTTTGTCTTGATCTTGTGAAAGATAACCCTTGCTTTCTAGTACCCAAGTTGTTTACCCATGACATAAATTCTCCTCTAATCTCGCTTTCTCTTAACAGCCTAAATGCTTCATTACTACCCTCTCTTAATTTTAAACTGCTGCAGCATCAACTATCTTCTTGGCTCACAGGCTGTATTGCTGAAGCTTCTGAATGTTCGACAGCTTTGTCCTTTGCCATCAAATGTAAATATTTCTTGTTACCTTCCACGTTGTGCACAACTGTGCATATTAGACCTCTCTTACAATATCCCAATCTTTTCCCACTCTTCTCTAGTAATGCCAGTGTCTCCAGTTCTCTCAGAGTTTCTTTCTTCCATTCTTCTCTTGCTTGGTGTGTGGCTAGGCCTGTCTAACTAGCAACTACAGCCCTGGTACATAAAGACCTGTTCTCTCCTCATGCAAATCTTAACTCTTGCTAGAAAACAACAAGTTAAAGGATTAAAAAAATATCCATGGTAGCTTCCTGTGCAATTTGTCTTTCTATTTTGGTCTGTAACCTAAATTGCAGCCCTCCAGAACAGGTAAAGCTTTCCTATCCATGCCTTGTAGCATGCCAAGTACGTTGTCAGTACTTGACAAATAATTGCTGCCTCCACAGAATATTCTTCCTACCTGATCACTGAGAACTGCATAGCCCCAGGAATTCAGCTCAGCAGCTAACCAAAGTCTGGAAAAAACAAATAAGCATTTTGAGGAAAGCTCATCTCAGCTGTTTCTGGAACCAGAAGCAAAGACAAAAACAAAGGAAAAAACACATTAAAATAACTGCAACTAGCCTAAAATCCTCATTCCTTCCACTCCTTATCTTGGCAAGTAAGAAGTATGGTAGCTTGGCCTCCACTCCAATTAGCTTGGCCTCTTTCAACCCCTGGTGTGGGCTCAAGGGTGAAGCAATATGTAGGCTACAAACCTGTGGTGGTGGTTTATTTAGTGTATTTGATCAGGGCACTTCAGCTTTTCTCCTTTTTTCTATAGGAATATTTTTTTCATTTAACAGTACCAAACATAATAGCAAATGAATGGCTGATCAGTTACATAAAAACTTACAAAAGCCAAAATTAGAAGAATGGAAAACCCAACTATGACTCACACACAAGAGATTTAAGATCATCAAGGAACAAAGTCCATTACTGCTAATCACTTTGTGCAAGTACACTTTTACATGTGCAGAAACAATTTCATATATATATATTTTTTCCTCTTGTAGAGAACAGATTTGTTCTTGTAGCACAGAAGAATGGTGTGCTGTGTTCTTTGTTTTGTGGCCTCTTAACAATATTAAAGTAAAACTTAACTTTCAAGATGAAAAAGTTCTCTTCTGAGCTTAGACTGGGTCTTACACAAAAGAGAAGTGCTCCTGCCCATGCTCTATAGTCACTACCAGTTTTTCAAAGGGCTGGCTGTGTCCTACCCAGAGAGGAGCTCACTGACAGCTCATGCAGCATGAACCAAATGCCAAGACTTTTCAGCACACTGACACACACATCAGATTCCCCCGACCCTGGTTAGAACTCAGAGCACTATCCCTGCAAAGCTCCCTTTACCCTCCCTGTGGATTTGACAGATGAGAAAGAGAGGTCAATGCCAGCACAGAGGCAGACAGCCCAGAGAGCTGCAGGGGAAAGGGCAAGGAGGGTCAGGCATGCAAAAAACCTTGTTCATCTGTGGGTTGGTAGGTGTCTTTAAACTCCTTATTGTGTGGTGGAAGGGCATGTTGCTTTCTTTCAATCAACAGCCAGTGATGGTATCCAATCACTGTAACGTACCAATATTCACAGCCATATAACAACAAAAGTATTCCACCAAGCCAAAAGTACACAGAAAACTGACTGTTTCAACAGTTCATGTGGTTCCCCAGTGAGAAGACTGTACATCTCAGGGACTGTTCACCCTGCCTGCTGTTTGGCCACACCACAGGCAGCTCCAACACGTGCAGTTAATGTCAAGAAGATTACTAGCACAAATGCTGCTTCCTTCTTTCTTTCTTTTCTGCTTGACTTGCTTGTTACTTATAGTGAGCTTCAACAGAGTTAAGTAGAACCTTCTCAGTCCATTGCTCATCACAATCATCATCACCATTATTGAAATTACATCACTCCCAAATGAAAATATTATTTTTTAGAAGTGTTTTTCTGGATAGAAAATGTTGTCTCAATTCAGCAGCTCCCTGATTTGGTTATTATTGCGCAAAAATCAATAAAAAGATAACTTTATGGACTTAAAAAACATCACCAACTGGAAGTACCCCAAGTAATGCTAAGCTGAGACCACTCATAAGCCCTAATGGGCAGTCAAGCCATTAAACCCATCTTTTCATCTTGTTTATCCCAGAGAGGATTTTATATATATATAGCTTCTGTTCATTTCATTTTCCAATAGACAAGGAACTGATGCAATGACTGTAAGCTGGGAGGAAGAAGCATGCAGTGTTTCAAATGCAATGGAGCTTGAAAAGTTTAGTTTGGTGGAGATTGTTCCATGTATGTGGATGAAATTTCCAAAAAGTAACAAACAGCCAGTGAAATGAGTTTGTGTTCAGATACACTTGGCTCAGCAGGCTGTGGTTTAGCCCCGTAGGTAAGCTCAGATTTGACGTGGGTTAAAATAAAGTAGTCCTTGGCGACCGGTCATGGTAACTGAAATCTTACTCTTGGAGGACTGGTTAAGAGGGTCCAGATCCAATTCTTCCACAGTCACTGCAGCTGGAACAGAGCTGGTCTGTCAGTGCCCAACTCCATCAATCCTACATGTCTGATCTGTCCGAGTTTCGCTAAGAAAGTAAGGGAGCCCTGAGACGCACAGACATAACATAAATAAAAAAATACATTCACATTTCCAACTGTCCACACATTCTCAAGAAAGTTGCACCTATGTTATATTACTCAGCATGTGGTTTCAATTGTAAAAACAATGCACATTTGTTCAACTGCATGCTGGCTGCTAACTACACTACTAGCTGTGTTTAAATATGGCATGGCCTGTGACTGCCTTTCAGGGGTCAAGTGTCTGGCATGTGCCTGCTACGTTATGGTCGGTATAATCTTATAGATTACCCAAGCAGCAGACCCAGACTCTTTGATGTCATGAAGGCATATTTATATACAGTACACATACACTGTGTATTTTTCATAAGGTAGAAAGTCCAAGAAAGAGGGTACTTACTGCGGAAAAAAAGCAAGCAAGAAAAATAAAATAGTAACTATCCAGGTCGTTCCATTCCCTTTGCATTAGATTTACTAAATTAAATAAATAATGATTTTATACTACTTGCCTAAAACTGGGTATTTAAGTATTTTTCACTCATTTTTACAAACAACTGCTCATGAAAGTTGCCTTGACCTGCAGAACTGTTTGCACTGACTTGCACTTGCACTGACTATCACTGAGGAATTTTTTCAGAATACTTGCTATCACCAAGTTTTCTGATAAAACATTAACACTGGTGGCTTCCAGTTTTTTTAACCTCATGGATTTAACATATTACCAATGTTTTCACCAACAGCTGCTGGATCTTTATAGTGGGAAGACAAAGAGTAGAAGTCAATAGACCTCACTGAAGAGGTACCCCAGCGTACAACTTCAGTGTAGAATTTAGCAAGAGAGGAGGACTGCATCACTGGCCTGTTAGGAAAATAATTTAACCCATGTTTTCCAGGTGTGGTCTACTCTTATGCCATTACAGGCCTTTCCTAAGCTAGGTAATGATTTCTAATGAAGTTTCTCCAGACACTTCATTATAAACATCCATTTAACTTACATATAATTCTTTGCAACTTGTGTTTCAAATGAAATGTTGCTCCTATGTGTTTGTCTTAAAAAATCCCTTGACCCCACATTTTGGAACGGGGACCTGAAATTAAACAATGGGATGACCAACATATGTGACAGTATAATTAAAAACAGCACGATAATGCCTGCTCAGAAAAGGACCGAATTAAAGCTCTGCCATCTCCCTCAACTGTGACATTTCCTAACATTTAAATGCTTAAAGTTATAATCTTTATAATGTTATAATCTTTATCATGTAAAAAAACATGATTTTACAGGGGCAGGGAAGAGAGCATTATTTACAGAGTTAATCAATGTAAACTAGTAGTTCAGAACACCTTTTTAACCCTTTCAGTCCCGAAAACAACCTCTGAATGTATCCTTCTCTGATAGATGCATCACAAAAAGTCAGCATGGAAAACGTTCCTAACGCAATTAGAATTTTAATGAATGAAACCATTAAAAGTTTCATAGAAAGAAAGAAAAAACCAAAACCCAAATCTATTTAAAGATTTTATGCCCATCTCTATTGTAAATATTCCACTCTGTTCTTCCTACCCCGCAGGCTTTCGGGCCTCACATGGCCGCCACAACGGAGCCACACTTGACAACCACACCCCTTGCTCTCCTGGTGCCAGCTAAGGAGCTGCACAGGGATGGTCACACAAATGAAGATCAAGCGGCTCTGTTTATATTTAGACTTCAGCCGAACATTTCCAGTAGAAGCCTCAGAAAAGAAGAATAGGTTTAAAGGTCTGTTCGCCTCTGAGGAATGTTCTCTTTGTAACAAAGAGGGTTGTTTTTTTTTCTTCAAGAGCCTTGAATATAGAGCCCAAATAGAACACAAGCTCTTATTTTGCTAACATTTCTATACTCAAGATGTATGAGTATAAACTTGAATCATGAGGTATAAACTGTACCAACATTTAAGATTTAAAAAAAACCCGAACAACAAAAACACACCTCAGGATTTTCTTACTGCTAGATTTATCTTAGTTTTACTCCATTTATCTTTTCTACCTCAACCTGTCTTCTAGCAAGAACCCTTTCAGTCTCTGAAAGCTTACAGATCTCCTGGAGGCTGGGGGGCTAGGAGAGGACAGGGGGGGAAAGGACCTAGATGAAGGTTCATTATTAATGCAAACATATTTCTGGTTGGAATTACATAGTACAGATAAATGCTCCGAGTGATGGACAGTTAGTACATGCATATGGTGGGTGTCATTGTCATCTTCTCAGATAACTGATGATAACAGGGCATTCAAATTGCTCTTGCACTGGGGGAAGTGGCTGGTGGCAGGGTTGATATCCAGCCAGGGTGAAAAATTAATGACTAGCAGTTATAGGAATCTAACTCTTTCTGTTACTCCTATTGCTTTAACAGATGAAAAGAGTAAATATAAATTAACAAGTCTTGGCATGTCCAGCAATACTGTCATTCAGCCAAGCAGACAGAGTTTTAAATAACCCAGAGCTCTGTCCATGTTTTTTTCTTTCTAGGGGGCTCATTACACACCACAGTCAGGCACTGCGGCATCTGAGTTTAAACAGGAGCTGTGGCACACTCAACATTTCTGAAAGTCAGGCTTGTTTTAAAGTACCCAAAAAAAGAATTGAGCTATAGGCCAGTATGTTTTTCAATCCTGACTTAAATATCCATACAGACAAACAAAAGGGAAACAATGGGAAAATCTTATGGAGAATTATGTTATTGCTTTTGAAGTTTGAAGGGAGATCGATGGCACAAGCACCTCAGGATGTGGTTCTGCACTGAACATCTTTCAAGTGGCAAAGCCATTTTAAGACACTTCCACCTCCAAGTATGCCAAGGCACTCAAGAGAGATTACTGCTTCCTTACTTGTAGCAATTCAAGTGGGTTTATGATTGGCCGAGATGCCAGGTAATATGCTTTTGGGTTTGTTCTTTTTCTGTCTTTTAAACCACATTATTTCAAAGATGAGGATATGGGTGGGAAATTGTAATAGCTTAAGCCAACACAAGACAGTATTGCTTTCCCAGTGGGTAGTCCACTCCTACCATATTCCCACATGCCCACTGTCACTCTTGCATTTTCACTAGCAACAGTAGCTCCACAAAAAAAAAAAAATAATCTGCAGCAAGAAGCAGTTTTTAGTGACCCAGTGGCTCACACTGCAGCCCCAGTCACTAGTTCTAACCCGTTGTGTGGGCAGCAGGAAGAGGACAGCTAAGGGCCTCAGAGATGGTGAAATTACTCCTTTGGAGAGTGGAACATTTTTAGCTTGGATTAAACTGATCTTACATCTTTAGAGGACTGAAGTTCAATTGGCAAAATTGAGGGAGCATATAATACCAGTAAGACACAGAAATGAGTGAACAGGGGCAGGGAGTCTCAAAGCAGCTCAGTGAATTTGTGATGTGGAGTCCCAGCCTCACTGAGGAAGCCCCATTTATGGGGACATGCCCTGACAAAGAATAAAGATTGATGTTTGTTAATCTCAGCAGATCAGACTATTTGGGCCATCCAGCCAAGAGAGCTTTGATAGCACTTTGAAGTGCAACCATGAGGAGTCAGCAAGAGTCACAACCTCTGGAAATGGCATACATTGCATCTTCATGTCATGCAATCATCACAGTCCAGCCAACATGCAAAGAGACTTAGGAGAGGCAGAGAGAGAGAGAGAGAGAGAAAGGGGAAAGTAATAGAACAGAGATTAATATTACATCAGGTTAACACAAGCAGGTTTACATGGGTCTAATGGTTAGCAGGGTTGGTCCAGAGCCTGTAAAACTGGCACATGTTTCCCTGATGTGAGGGTTTATATTCTCTCCTTTAACAAAGCAAACGTGTGAAAAGCTAATATTGTGATTTGTCTATTTATTTACTGTGCTAGTCTGTGGGTAGTTCTTTTCTTGTGTATCTCACCATCACTAACAAAACATTTTTTACGTCTTCATTAACAAAAACTGACAAGAAGCAACAAGGGCAGTGTGATGTGGTAAAGAGTGTGTACAGTGTCTCAAAGAAAGAGGAGAGATGCAGGAATTTCAAGTGAACCTTGTATCTCTTCCCTATACATTTCTATTCTTGAAAATGTGAAAGATGGATTTATTCACTCCTACAGCCTCAGCAACAAATTGACACTATACTCAGCCACATCCATCCCAATGTAAAGCCAAGACAACTTTAAGGAAGAAACAAAAGTACTTTACAACCCATATTTGTCTCCAAACTAGAAGAGCTTTACAATATATCATCTAAGCATCTCCTGATAGAATTGGTCAATAAAGCTTGAATGGGGTTTTGTTATTCAATATGTTGAGTAATAGCTCTACATTTCATTGTCCAGGCAGTTACAGAGGTTTACGTTGGTTTGATTTTTTCTTTTCACTTCCTGAGTAGTAAATTAGGAGTGATCATTCTCGACAAACAGAAAGTGCATGAAAATTAAATCTGTCTGCTTCTAAGAAAATAAGGAATAAGTGAATGGATCCAACAGAATATTTCATTTCTTAAATACCACTTATACCCAGCACTGGTACCCTTCCAGTGCAACTCTTGTTCAGAGCAGTGGCTCAAAGCAAACCAACTGCCTTCCTACAAAATCCCCATGCCCTGGCTGGCCCACCAGAGGATCTCTTTGCCTTGGTCAGGTGCCAGCTGATCGGTTGCAGTTTGCACGTGTCGCATGGACCTCTCAGTGAAGAGTCAGACAGATCATAAATTTATTGATTCAAGCCAAATTACATTTCTCCAAATGAGAAATTTACTATGATTTAGCTTTTAAACTGTAGCACTGCTGTAGATACAAATGATACTGCATCAGCTCATTTAAAACCATACCTACATTAACAACTCCTAAACATAGCGTGCATCTCCATCTTTTCCTCTGTATTTTTTTCACATTTATTCTCTGTTGATAAAAAGACTGTTTTCTAACTGCACAGTACATGAGGTGTTTGTTCAATAGCCTCAGCTGATGGTGCAGCATCCCTCCTTTAAGTTAGTGGGGTGGCTTTCTTTCACAAGCAATAAAGACAAATCCTTTCACTTTTAGGGTCTCTACTATTGAATTGCAAGTATTTTTTAAAATATCACAGCTAATTTAGAAATGACAGAGCAGGCACACAATGTGGCTGCTTGGCACCTCCATTTCCCTTCAGTAAATTAAGAATTATACTGCCTCAAGATGTTTTGCAAAACAGCAATTTTATGTTTACTGTGAACCTCATGGCAACATCCAACAATAGCCTTCCCTGTTTTTGGCTTGTAAACCTCTAGATTAGATCAAGCATTCCTGATAATTTAATCATGTGTCTTAGCTACCTCTACTCTGACTGTGGACCATAACTATCACCTTAACCCCTCACTGCTGTGACAACCTGAGGCTTTATTTCATAAAGATAATCTGAATTAGCCCAGAGATCTGTTAATGGACCCACTGATCACATAAGACATGTAAAAGTTACCTTTTTCATTAATGATCATTTGGAGCATGATTAATTTTTACACTTGAAAAACTACAAGAAAACCTTTTCCTCCTTTCTTCTGGAAAAAATACTACAATTTCATAGCCTTTTAAGCTTAAAGCCTATCAGATGAGATAGGAAGTAATTACAGAGTATTTGAACATCCTTCCTCTTGAAAGGAGATGATGACAATTAATCTGCAGGAGCAAAAATGTATTTTATATTAATAAAACTTATCACAGGTAATAAAACTTCACTGAGGTCACAGTCTGCTATTTCAGAGAGAATGCCCAGTCTGTTTAAATACTGAATTAAGAAGTCATCTTGAATAAAAGCTGAAACAACTCCACTAAGAGCTGAATCCAGAATTAAAATCCTATGATATTTTGAATAATACAGTACTCTTCTGTACTAAATACCATGCTGTTATAATAGGCACAGATTTCTCTCTCCTGTAATTAGGAAACATTCTTAATTCCATATTTCATTGTTGACAGGGATTCTTTTACAGTATTTGATTTTTCACCATAGATTGTATTTTTACAGTATTTGATTTTTCACCATTTCACCATTTTTGTAGAAATGGTAGTTCAACTACTATAATTGTTTAAAACAGTGGGGTTTTTTCCTTTGTTGAAAATTACAAGGGAATAAAAGCAATCCTTTCAGAAGTGCTGTTCTCCCAATAACCAGGGGGGATATTTTGAGTTTATCAACCCACTTTTTAGAATTCTTTAAGTCATGTCCCTAAAGGTTTTCTTAAGTTTTGCGCATAGTTTATAAAAACTTTTTCGCAAGATATATGTTCAGAGATGAAATTTGTTTGGTTTCAGTCTGAAAGTATAAACCATCAACAAACAATGCAATACTAATGTTTGACATTAAACTGACATTCTAGTACACTATTTTCACTGACGTGCTCAGCATATTTTTTTTAAACTACTTTTAAGAGTCATAGTCTATTTCTCTGATCAGTGTCAAACAACTGTTCTCTAGATGGGGGAGGAGGACTATGTGGCAATGGTCAAGCGCTAACTCTGCTTGCTCTCCATATCTCTAAAAAGTTAAAAATAGTCATAACTATTACTGCTCAGTCTTTCAGACAAATATCTAAAAGGCTGCACCACCTTCTTACCAGTAGGAACAGGAGATTTTTGAGGAGGTTTCTGTCAAATAGATTTGAAGAGATTTAAAATTTATTTGTTGCTTTATAGTTTTCTAGGCATGTAGTTGGATGTTGACATTTGACAGAGTTGCAATTCCTACATTTTCAATTTATGACATTTTTAAGCATCTGCACATGAAGCTATTTTATCTGGGCAACTGAAAAATCTTCTGAAAGTTCTGAAAATAGGCACATATCCATGACATGTAAGAACACAGCAGTGAGTTCCACCTGATGATGCTTTATTTTTTCCCTACCATAGAAAACTTCCACCAGTCTTTTTGGGCAAAATAGCAGAGTAGATTACTTACTGCTTGAAAAGAACATAGTAGCACCCAAGCAGTCTTTAGTGCATTACACAATACCAAGAAAGAGACAAGCCGATTGGCCTTTGAAATATACGGAAAAAGTAATGCTGACAAAACTGCTACTAGCAAAATCTTTTTCTCTCTTAGCAGAAGTTGTGGGTGGTCTTTGCAAAAAAAAAAAAAAAAAAAAAAAAAATTAAGAAAACCTTGGCTGCAGCTAGCTTGCTGGCAAATGCAAAACCAAATATCTGGCACCAGGTGTGAAAGTAGTGAGGCACCTCGACCTCATGGTCATTAGAATTTTGCAAGATTTCCAACTCAAGTAAGATTTCCCAGCTCACACCTCCTTCATCAGCCCTCATCACACTGACTGAAATTATCTTGGCAGTGGGGATAATTATTCATCAGTTACAATAAGTGTTACAGACGTATCTGAATCAAACGCAGTGCACGGGCCAGATATATGGCTTTGAAAACTCCCACCGTGTCTGTTGAAAACTCTCCTCTGGGGGGGCTGGGAGCTGTGCCTGCAGCCAGCAAAGGCCCACCAACAAAAATGCCCTTTTGTGTTTATTTTGAACAAGGATGCCCACTACAGCCACATGACTTACCACCAACTTGAATCATCTTCTAGATAACTCAGTGAGGCAGACTCGTGCAGACACTTCATTTAAAATCCTCATTTTCTTAAGAAAGAATCTAAACCACAAATCCGTAAGTAACCCCTCATCAGTCCCCACCCAGAAGATATAAGGTTGATCTCCAGCTCCCATGTCAGTAATAATTTCTTTGCTTGTCCAGTCAGGCTTTTTCATTTCTCCTTGTATCAAATGTCACTTCAGCCCACCATCTAGGTCCCTGTCCTTCATATAGATAGCACATTGTTGGGAAGTGTTTACTTTGCCATACACCATCCTGGGATGAAGTATCAAATGACGGTCTTTCATCTGGATATAATTTATTCGTTATATCACTACTTTATATTAAAGAAAATGCACCAGTGTGAAAGTATGAACGGAAAACACATTTTGGCTATTGAATAACCTGGAAATTATTAAAGTTAAAAGCTCTTGAGTCAGACAGAGCAGCATCATATTATTAGAATAATATGTTAATGTTTCAGTCATTCACCCTCTGTGGGTCTTTTGAAACACCTGTGGAAATAAGTTTTACGCTATTACAATGCTAACAAATATACTGGACCTAGTCAGTTTAATTGCTCAAATTATCCATATGACTGAGTTTTATGAGCTAATAAAACACATCCTGATATAAATATAATAAATACTTTGTACGAAATACTACATTGAGTCTATTTTCAACAACTTCTTCCTATTTTCTTTTTCTCCTCTGTTTTCCTGTTCCTCAGGTTGCATTCACTACAGCTGCTACTCACAAGACCCCTGATGCTGCTTGTGGTGGTATGGAAACTGAGAGCACATCATCTACCGTACAATGGAGAGTCTATCTTTAAAAAGAAAAGATTCTGCAGAATAGATTTAACTCCTTCCAAGGAAACCATGTCAACAACTCCAGCTCTCTCTTTCAGCACAGAGGAAGAGGCACCATTTCTTGCTATCTCCCTTTCCCTTTGTTAGGCCAGATCTGTATTCCCAAATGTCATCACACCTCAACTTCACCTACTGCCTCTTCGCTTTTACTGCCTTCTCTGAGTGTTTTGTCATTGATAACAGAGTCTGGCAAACCATTTTCCTTACCTAACATTGACATCCCTGCTTTTATATTCATAACTGTGTCATAAAAGCGAAAGACAGTAAAGTTTTATAATGTCTAAAGATGGGCCTGAGTGGCAAAACCTACGCACTAAGTGAAAATTTTCCCAACTTGGGAGGTGTAGGGTTCCAAGCTCTACACAACTTTTTGCCTGTTCTAAATGACTACATGTTATGATACTTTTTTTGTGAGGAGAGCAATGTGAGGCATTTTCATTTTTAGTTTCCGATCACAGAGAAAAGTGTAGCCATTTGAGGTAAGAAGGTTAAGATGTGATAGTTCAAACATTTGGTTCAGGAACAGAGAAAACGTTGGAAAAAAAATAGGTCATTGCTTTAATGAATTCACTATGTATTATTTCGTTTTAACTACAGTAATTTTGAAAGCTGATGGTCCACATCAGTAAGGGATAACTGATTGCCAAATGGAAATGTATGAATTGAATTCATGCCATATTCTGAAGTTGAAAAATTTATTACCAAATGAGTGACTGAGTAGATCTAAATGATGGAAAGAGATAAGTCATTCAAAAGAAAATGCAAACACAGGCTTAATTTAATCACAGGCTCAGAAAGGATTTATGATCCTCACAATATAAAAAAAAATATTTCCTTCACACTCTTAAAATCAAACACAGATATGTGAATCTTTGTTAAAGTAGAAAAGTAGGGCATATATGCAGTGTAAGAGTCTGTCAAATATTTTTAATCTGTTTTATCAAAATATAATCACACGGCTTCTTTATCCTTCTGATTCTGTGTATTTTGAAATACCAAAGTAGTTCAGGAACTGCCCACTCCCTACTGTGATGCTCTAAAATAGCCAAACTCATCAGCTGATTATCCTATAAAATTTTGGTCCAAAGCAAAAATTCAGCATCCAAAAGAAGCTCTCTTAGGAACCTTGTGAAGGTTCAGGACATTAAGAGCTACAGCTCCATGGCCTACCCTTCTGCCAGACATTACCCCATCCAGCACAGAAAGAGCAAAAGGGAACCATTCCTCACCTACATTAGTTTACAGCCAAAATACTAGCCTTCAAACTGCCAACACAGCTGATTGATTGCACATTATTTTCATATTAGGTCTCACCTGGCTATGAGGTGGAGCAGCTGACTGCTCTTGCTCCATGCAGGTGGGCACCCTTCAGCAGATAAATGCAGCAGACAGCTGGAGATGACCCTATTTTAAAGTACTGCAGCAAGATCTACTGGAGAGCTCCTGCCTGAGCACTTAAAAAAATAAACAAATATAGGCAACTTTTTAATGCTAACAGCAATGCAAAATAAAATAATCACTCAATAAGCAATCCAGGGTACCTTCCCCATTGCACTAGCAAATGTAGTATAAGATACCAAGAAAAAGCAAGAAACCTAAGAGAAAAAACACAGTGAATCAACACTCTTGGTTATGTAAGATGGTCATTAATATCTGAAAAACTGGCAAGCCTGAATTACAGGAAAAACATCTCCTGCACAGTTCAGCAGCTTATTCATATATATACATATAACTCTGTGATTATACAGAAAAGTATAGGGTATTTTTCTAAACTGCTAAGTCTGCAGCTAAGACTAAGGCAGCAGTTACAAGAAAGGGGCTGTTCTTGTTCAGTCAGAAAAGATTACGGAATTTTAGTAGTTGTCCTATAAATCTGCTTCCTACATTCTCTTCAGAGAATTTAGACTTCACAGAGAAAGAAGCAACAGCAAATGCCTTCTATGGTAGAAATTTTAAAATTCCTTCACAACTATGATCTATATCATAGTAACTCTAATGAGTCATCCTTCATTAATAAAAGTTGATTTCTGACCTTTTCCCCAGAGCTTGATGGGATGCTTAGCAGCATAAGTGGTATTTTACAGCTGCTTTACACTCTTTTGAAGAGACTGGGGCAATAACCACAAGCATCCAGTATCTTTGTATTCACAAACAAATACCAAAACTGTTCTGAAATTGATTGCACAGCACACCTAGAAGGGACTCTGCAGCATACACAAAAATTAATTCATGGAAGCTTTGCACTTATTTACAGGCTGAAGATAGTGATGCCATAGTCTCAGCAGGAATCTATATTCAAAAAAAATTACAGCAAGGAACTAAAACTTGAAACAATACCTTCCTAAAAAACTGAAACAATTACTTTCTAAACAAACAATTCAGAGAACCTTGAAACTGACCTAATGCCAACAAGTAGGTGACCAGCACTTTTGAAGCTAGACAACTTTACCTCTTTTAATATGCTTTTAAAATAAAAACTTCCTGTGCAAATCATACCTGTGGTGACAACATTAGATCTCTTGAGCTCGAAATCATGTTCCATTCCCATAAAATCATCTTACACCTTCTGCTTTGTTTACCTGATAGAAACCTCTAAAAAACTATGAGTACCAAATCACTTTAATGAGCATTAATATTATTATTATAAATAAATGGAACAAGAGGCATGTATATATATATATATAAGGGGTGTATATGTGTACATACAGATACAGATAGATATGAAGATACTACCTTTTGAGTAGGTTTTTCTTCCCTAATGAGGAAACCAGGCTGTCCATAGAGCAGACTCAGGAATAATGTTTATTGGGCAATACTGTAAAATGGAAGTGATCCCACTTTGAAAAAACACACACACCCCTCACCCCACTATACCATCTAATTAACAATTACATTCTTTTGAGCATCTTAAAGCCATAAGCAAATTCAGTCACTTCTGCAAGAGATTTAAATGTAAACACATTATCGATTTAACAGAAATTCCTTGCATCGGGCTCCAGCGTGGTGTTATTTTTCCTTCCTTTTACACATATGTTAAAATAATCATGTAAAAGGATTCCTGTACTGTGTCTTCAAATCTTTCAGAGGATGATTCACTCTATTCATTTTCGCTAGGCACAGTGTTGCTTAACTTTAACTGAACATACCTTTTATATATTTAATGTGGATTCAGACCAATATGCAGAGACTGAATGACTCTTTGCTAAGAATGCCAACAGACTGAAACAAAATACACACGTAGGAAAGAAAGCATGGGTGAGAGGGAAGTGCTTGGCAGAAGGAAAGAAGCTTTTGGTGATTTGGTGGTATGTGAAAGAAACTGGGCAGACTCCCACTGAATTACATCTTTCCATCTGCCCTGTCCCCACTCATCAGCATCCTGGGCGCATACACTCCTCCCTTGGGTAAAACATTTGGAGAGCAGAAGGAAAAATGCAGTAGCTCAGGCAGTACAATTCAGGGGTTGGGAAGCAGGAAATTGGCTTGCAAAACTGTGACTCCATCTATAGAGAGGATGCTTTTATATATGGAAGGGATCTGCCTCACCCATGAACAAATCCTCTCTCCCCAGATAGGGCAAGATTTAAGCAGGACATGCAGCGAGCCACCCCTAAGTATAGTATGAAGGTCCACAAAATCTTTTGGTGAGAGTTAATCCTTCCACAGGTAGCATTCAGTCATTGCCAGTTTCACCTAAGGATTGATTTCCTATCACTTATGTATTTTTAAGAGGTTCACTGGCAACACAGTTTGCAATGAAAATCATAGAGCTTTGCATCGCTTTGGTGTTACCATCAGTCACTTGCCTTCTCTAAAGCTGTTTTAAAGCTGTCAGCAGGCCTGTACAGTAACTGAAGCGCATGGAGATGAAGTGGGTGCACAAGGAATAGCTGAGCTCTAATTTGAAACACAGATGCATCTGTGCTGGGGGCTATTTTAGTTTATCTAATCTACACTAATTCCACATGATATGGACACAGAAAATCTGTGCCTCATGTAACTCATCACACTCCAAGATTACATGGGAGACTCCCACAGCAATTGAAAGAGATGCAGTGACAACATTGGTGGAGGTACCGATGAGTTATTCGGTGCATGAAAAACACACAAAACCATCTTTGTCAGCTGCCAGTTCCTATATTTTATGGCACTTTTAAACACAGCAGCTTCCAGTTCCATGATAATCATCCAACTGATTGTTGATACCACCTCATCCTAGTATCACTACAGCTGTATCTAGAAGATAATATTTCTTTGCAAACAAAAACAACTTTGAGGGGGAAAAAAAGGGACAGATAAAACCCCAGACTAGTAGTGAGCTGGACAATGACAGAATTCCCTCAAATCTTTGGATGACAAACCTCACTCCCCATGCACACACTTACTGTGGTCCATAGCCAGCCCAGCCCAGGCTTTGGCTGTGCAATATAAGGAGCAGAGAATTGACAGCAGGTCCTCAGCTGGAGAACTTCTTGCCAGTAAGGCTCCATTTGACATTTTGGACTAAAGATCAAATTCAATGTGTTGCAGAATCCTTTCTAGAAAGCTTCCCTTCAGAACAAGTGTTCTCATTTAAAAATCTCGCATCCAGAGAAACTGAGGGAGAGAGAGAAGATTCTCTGCTGTGAGTAAAATCTTGCCTTTACCTTTTTTTTTTCCTAATAGTGAGACTACAGTCACTATGAAAGGCTCTAAAACAAAGAAAAGATGTATTTGAATAGTTATTTCCCAGGTCGTATCCAAAGGAATCAAGAAGAGACTGATTTATATCAGAAAGATCAAAGTATTTCCCTTTATTTCTTCGGATGTACAAACTTAAACTGGAAACAGAGAGAAAAGGAGGATCGTTGCTTCTGCTAAGTATTAAGTCATAGATGTCAGGATGGAAAGGTCTCAAAATGCTCACTGATTTATTTTCACAGCTCTCCCAAGTGTCTTCACACCTTTATTTGTGATCCAGATATTTATGTAACACTCTGGAATTCATCAGAGACCAGTCTGAAATATTGTCACAAGGCAGCCAAACTGTCTTGAGATGCCTCGCTAGAATTCAAATGTACATGCTTCACAGGAACTTCTTCTCGCAGGCTTTACAGAAGGGACCGGATAAAGCTGCCAAAGAAAATGGAATTTAACAGCCAGAAGTATGTGAAAATAACCCCCAAAATTGTGCACTTTATCTCTACTGGGGAAACATTTTCTTTTCCTTTCCTTCTTAATTCAATTTACATTTATTTCCATTGTACTTTGGAAAGTCATTTTGCACCAAATCCTTATTATTTCTATCAAGTTTTAGACACTTATTTTTACTTCATTAAATCATGTAGCAAGAGCACTAACTTGAATCAAGGGACTTCAATAATTTCATCTCTTAGTATGAGCAGCCAAGGTCTCACCTCTTACAAAATATTCCAGCATCTCTTGTAGCTCTCTGTCATTGCTGTGATCACAGATACAGTTTATATCATGCACAGACACAGTTCACCATACAGATCACAGATACAGTTTATCATGTCGGTACCAATGGACTTGCAGTATTCTTTACCTGCAAGGACTTGCTTGTACTGCTTTTCAAATAGGTTTTCTATTAGCACCCCTAGGTAGAACACAATTGCCTGAATAATTAGGGAAATCCAACACAATGGGAACAGGAAGACCACTGAAAACAAGGTGTTCTTTTTTTAAGACTAAGAAAGCATGCAGAAATGTTCTTATATTCCCCAGAATCTAATTATCTGTACAGGGCAAGTTTGGAGACAGGTATTTATAGCTGTGGTTACTGGTTTTGCTGCTACTCAACAGTCACATTTAGGAAACGCTGAATGTTATTCCACCTTCTCTTGTCTTCTCACTAACTCTACACTTGGAAACACTAGTGCTGACCACAAAGAAAAGAACAGCAATTTACAGACCCACTTCCTTTATCCTGTCCTGCCATATTTTTTTCCCTCTATTGTAGAAAGAGTCCACTATATCTGCCAGTTAAACAAAGAACAAGTCTAGTCTTCCTCTTTACCTCTTCTGCATTCACATCAATATCTAAACCCTCCTGGATTTACGTAGAATATTTTTTTTCCCACCATCCTCACAAAGAAGGCCACCATCCACTAATTTATTACCCACAATATGATCTTAACATTATTTCCCATCAGTAAATGAGAAGATTCATGGTGAACTCTACTCTTAGGTTCAGTTGGGGACTGCTTTGTGGTGTTCATTATAGACTGAAACCAACAGAGACCAGCTCCTCAGCCTAGCTGAGAAAAGAAAAAATTATTACAATGACAAAAAATTCACCATACACACTGTTGTATCATCATGGTTTTTGTAGTCATGCCCAGATGACTAATGAATCTGAACAAGACTGTTAAAGGTACCTAAATATTTAATATGGTTAATTGTTGTCTTCTGTTAGTGGTGAGGTCTCTTACCTGGAGTGGTAAATGCTTTTATGCCTGTAGAACCTGAGATTCTAAAGTTACCCCCCTTTTGCTAGTAACACTTGCAAGCAAGCTAAGAATTAAAGTCCCACTTTATTTCAATGGGACTGTATTAACTGGCTAGAGGGCTTCATAAAATCCCTCAGTACCTCAGACAATCGTCTATGCTTGTCACTGGCACTTTGAAACACTGTCCTTGAAGAGCTTCCAGTGCCCATGACAGAGGAGTCAAGCACTGGCTCACTGATGCACAGTCCTGGCTCACAACCTCTAATCAGCTCTCAGAGACATAATCAAAATTTACAATGGAAACCGCTGCACCAACCAGACAGCCAAAAATCTCTGTTAGCATTAAAAAAAGCCCCCAAAATGGCTATCCATGGCTCCTGAAAATTAACCGCAGCTGTTGCTAAAAACTAGTCCAATTCCACAGGAAACCCACAGAACTGGCAACTTTAAAGCAATAACAAGCTTCCCCAAGCAACTTTTAATCATGATCCCTCGAGTAGTGTGGAGCCAAAGTGGATGCATCATCCATTCTCCAAGCAAACCTCATCGTAGTTCTCTTTGCTGGCCTCCTCCACTCTCTCACTCACAGGTCTCTCCGGCATGCAACGGTCAAAAAAGGAGTCACTGAGACTTTCCAATGTGATTTTCAAGAAAAATACCTTTCAACAAACTTCAGGTACATGGCCCATGAACAGCAGTTATACACAAATACTCACCGTTTTCCCAGAAACTTGGGGCCAAATTCTGAAGTAATTGGAACCTTATGCAACTGTTGACTCTTGTGAGAACAAACAGGTGTTATGTCAATTATCACAGATTATCTCAGTGAAATAGCCCCAATTTGGGGTTGCGCTATGACAACTTTGTACAGCTGACATAAAAGGTCTTACAATCAACATAACCAGGCACAAGAGGCTCATCAGTGTTACAGGGCGTAGTAATGTACAATCAAAAGAAAGTAAAAATGGCCAAGGTTTCCTCCAGTCCAGAAAATCCCAATGATTCTTATCTCCAAGGAGTATTTAACAAGTTGCACAAGTTAGAGCAGGCATAAGACTGCTCTAATATAGACCAAGTAACAGGCTCAGTGCATGGCTGTGATAAAAATTTCCTAATAAAAACTCCGTTATACAAGTTATTCTTTACTTTTGGGAGGATTTTCTCATTCTTCGCAAAAATAAGAGAAGTCATTGCTTCATGCTTACAAAAGCAAGCGAAACTACCTGCACTCTACAAAATTACAGTGTGCCTTCCTTCAGCACTGAACAGGATTTCTGTCTAAATTCGACTCACCAACTCCTACACCCTACTACATTTTCTAAAGGAAAAAAATTACCTGCAGCTGTCACATTGCACTTGGCCTGTGAATTACTGAAAAGTAGCTAGAATTCCTGTGTTTTTAATAGGCATGTACAGCCTTTTATCCCTTTAGAAGTCAAAAAAAGCTGAATCCATGCTTCCCTTTCCTGATTACAAAAGAAGCATCAAGGAGTTAAGGATTTTCTGACACAAATGCCTCTCAATCAGTTACATAGTGTTCTTTGGCCTCTAAAAATCTGTCCAGGAATTACAACTGATTATGTTTAAACTTAACCAGTTGTTTTGATTAAAGACGATGGAGCATAACAAATAAACCTATGGGACAGTAAGATGTAGCAAATTTAATTCACATTACTTGTGTGAGTTTAAGGGTGATTTCTATACCCTTTAGCTTTGCAACATGAATCTTCAAAGAGCAGAGGCAGTGGGAATTCAGCTTGATGGCCTGTTTCCTGAGTGCATATAAAGATAAGTCTTTAATATTGTTTTGCCTATTTATCAGTTTGCTGAAGACATTTTTAGAGCATTTCACTTACACATAATTCAGAAAGAAAAGCTCCCTACTTAGAGCTGAAACCACATCAAACTTCTTGAAAATATTTAGGGAAATTTTCACACAGGCAGCACCGAATTCTGACATCAACTAGTTATATTGCCTCCAAAGACCACAGGAGCTTCACAAATGGAGAGGTATCACGGTAGTACCTGCCTTGGCATTCAAAAAACATGTAGCTAGCCATATCACATTGACAGGTATGTGGATGTTTAACAAACAATTTAGCACTGGTAGCTGCTCCACATGCTTTTAGTCAGGCTAGCAGCACAGAAGTATATATGCATATGACATAATCAGTCTGGGACAATATTTAAAACACAATCGTTACTTGTTCTTAAAACCAGATGCTATAACATACAGGTGTATTTGCAGTCTTTGGGTGCTGGCACGTGTGCTAGATGGACTTCCTGCATACAGACAAGTGCTGGAAATGTTGCCTCATTAGGAGAAACTCTTCCCACATGCTCTGGGACTGTTTGGAATTCCAGTGCTTGAGAGATTACCTCATTGTTAGGCATCACCTAATTTGAAACACAAGCATGCTAAACATCTTTCCATTATCACTTTAAGAAAGTTTACCAGCTCTTTCTGGGATTAGTAGACAATAAAGGGGGTAGTTGCATCATGCCCCCCAAAGCCAAAAATATTAATCCATGAGTTAGAACCCTCTGATGTTCTGTTACGCAGTGCTTGAGGTACCTTTGCAAATAATCTTTCATGGATGGACAGATGGACATTGGAACAAATTTATAACTAGAAGGCTTGCAATATCAGATTTCTTTGTATTCAAAAATAAAAACTATTAATGTTTATCAGAAGCATCTATTTTTTCCACACTTCCATTATTCTTTAAATACTTTTACTCAACATCAATAAAACTAAAACAATGAGCTAAAAACATCTCAGGTGTAATTACATTAAGCAGCCTGAAGAATTAAAATTGTGTCCAATTTAGCCCACTGAGAAAGGATGGGGGAAAAAAAAGTAAATATATTTAATTAATGTGTATATTGGGTAAGTGTATTTTAAGAAACTGAATCTTTCCTTGAATCTATTAAAAAACAGGAACTAAATTCATCCTTCAAGCAATTCTGGTTAACATAAAGGAGTTACACCTGGGATGGTATTGGTCCTGTATTTTTAATACAATTGCTTAACTTTACTATTAACACTGTTATACAATCATCCACAGAACTTTTTCCAAGCAGCTTAAAATAAATTTGGCTCAAATACAGCATATCAGGTGTAACAATGAAGTCCAATCTCTTGTGATTTCATTCATTAAATTACATGCAAGAAGTTTATGGTGAAAAGGAAGTTCAAGGGAAACAGTTAAGGCAAATTAAAACACTTACCTATTACCTTATGCTTTCTCCTACTGTTGTCCCTCCAACAGGGTTCATTACCTGGTGTGCAAAAGTCAATCTCACACACAGAGCCAAGATAGCTCTTTATTCTGTAGTGGCACAAAGATGGGTGCTAGGTGGTAATTCCACAAAGCTAGCATGCTACACAAAGGAACTACAGCCTATTTATCTTGTTACATGATTAGTAAAAACCTATCAAAGTTTACAGTCATTGGTCCATAATTACCATTCCATCTGCTATTGGTTAGTTATATTTAAATTAGCCTTGCTTGCTGTATAAATTAGCACACATGCTCCTTATGGGATGTGGGGGGAAGTTTTTTCAGTCTTGAATTGAGTTGGTGGTTGCGATCTTCCCCTGCCACCTTTACCTCTTCCCCAGTTACCAGAGGTTATTGCTCACTTCATGATTCTTGGGCAATCATCCGGCCTTTGGAAACTTCCGGGGGAGGATGTTCCCCTCTCAGCAATCTCTTAGCTTCTTTTCCATGGTAAAGTCATTAGCAAGGCCTGCATTGTATCAGGCTTACACAATAGAGCCAGAGATTAGTGGTAAACATTTGTACTGGCTACAGTACCACCGTGTAAGCCGAATATAACTGGAACCTAAATTACAAGTCAAGACAATGCTCACCAAAATTTTGTCTTGCACACTAAATATTTCCACATCTCTACCAACTTGACCCAATAAAAATATCAGACTCAGCAGACTTCCATTCTTTAACAGCTCAGCATCTGATCCGTCATTCACAACTTCTGAAATACCAATCAACAGATTAAAAGTAGTTTCATGTATACATGTATCAAAGACAGACATCCACTAAAATGTTGGTTATATAATAACAGACAGACATTTTTTGTGAATTATTATGCAACAATAAAAAGTTCACTTCTGAAAGAGGTTTATAAACTGATCCAAACGCAATCAAACAAAACAAGAGTCTTTCTATTACTTTCAGTAGTCTTTGGATCAGTCTCTGATTTATTTATCAGCATCTATTTATGAAGCCCTTCAGGGTGCCAACTGACTCATTAGATTAAATATAGATCAACAAAAAAATATCCTTGTGATTCTCATTTCCTCCATGAGGAGGAAACAGATTATCTTGAGCAAAGTAATTAGTTGGTGAGTATAACTATTGATTTCTAAAAAATAACATCTGTTTTTGAACATTTTTCTGCATCTCTTGCCAAGCCTCATGGAGATATTTTATATGAGATATTATTCAAAATCTGTAAGTCTGCTAAATTAAACATGAGACTCTGGGGTCTTTGAAAATTAAGTGTGGCGAAATCAGAGACTTTTACCTATACAACTTAGTGAAAATAAGCAGCTACAAAGCACACTGCACTTCATTGTTTTGAGTTCCTCAGACCATTACTAAATTTAAAGCCAACACTTGGGTTTATAGCTTCTTTCCACAGATTTCACATTTCTCATCTTATTTTCAATGCTGGTTAGAACTGGAACCTTTTTCTGTCCCTTTTTCAAATGAGGGCTAAGAATAGCTTTCCTCCTAGCATGTTATTAATATTCCTGCTTTGGTTGATGATAGTCTTTGTTTTTCTGTGTCACTTTGAAGTTAAGTTCTGTTCATTATTTTTTGACACTCGCTTTGTTCTTCTGCTTTCACCTCAAAGAAAGTCTAGATACTTGAAAAGTTATTTGAGATAATGATATTTAGGTGAATCATTTGTTCACCTTACTGTTCTTTTTGGTCTTTAATACACACAGAGACCTCTGTGGTTCAGAGCACAGTTCAGTGAAGCAATCCACTCTTCTTACTTCTGGAAATAGTTCAGCCAGGCTCTACACTGATTTCTAGCCAATTACAGAGACACATTTCCTAGCAAGTATCTCAGTCACCCCATTCTTAACTAGTTAATATTTTATTTCAAATCTTCTTTGAAGTTTTCTCTGGCTAAACTATTACATTTACTAATAGAGATACTTTACAATAGTTGTAAAAGATGTCAGCAAAGGGCATCATCATTGTGGCCTTTCTGTTTTTCAAAGACATGGTATCCTCTGGGCATTAAAATAATTGTAATACATTGTTCGTTTTGCCTTTTTTATTTTTTTTGGTGGAAAAAGGGAAAAAAAACCCTCTCTAGCATATTAGTTCAAGGCTCAGACAGCACTTAAATCCCACTTAAGACCTCAGGTCAGTGTAAATTTCACCCATGAAGAGGTACACAGAGGGAATCAATTTCTTTTCTTTTGTACCACTTTGGAAAGTCTGTCTACTTCATTGTGTATCTGGACTTTCTCCTCAAATGTGATCTTCAAATTACAGGTGGACCCAAATTACCTCTCTCTGACAAGGCATGGACTCAACTATAAAATGATGGAAAACAAACAAAAAAACCCCACAAACAAATTGGAGACTCACTGACTGAAGGAAAGAGTATTTGTTGGCACTTGGAACATGATTATGTGACAGAGGGGCTGCAAGTTTACCTTTACAGCACTGTTCTTTGGTATGGTATTTACCATACCTTTGCTGTCTATCACAATTGTTACAAGTATCTGTGAGTACTAATAGTCCTGGTCCAGGAAATGGTGTTTCTCTAGCCCCTGTCCCACCAGAGGTATTTCCCTTTGCTGTATCCATGTTTTAAAGACAAAAATATTCGTCCCAATATTGCTCTTTCTAGAAACAGGAACAAGACAAATCTTTCCCTGCTCAGATTTTGTACAGATGAGGAGGAAATTATAAATTCTGTCATATAAACATTCAACCCCCTGTATTGTACTGTTTTCTGAATTATTCCTTTTTCCACTGAATGGACACAAACCAAAAACATTATACATTGCATAGGAAGAAGAGGAATCAAGAAGAACAAGGTCTTGAGCTTGTCTTATAGTGGAATTTTACAATATAAGGCATGCTCACTTGTCCTTAAGTAATCTCCAGGGATCTTCATGTTATTCTCAGAATCTTGTTACTGGCATTGAACTACTCCATTAAATGAGAGAACTCAGGCTGCTGTGACATCCTTTTACTCTTTTCTGGAGGCTGAAGCCTGTTGCCATGAACCTTAAAAGAGAGGCAAGTGTTGTTCTTAATTTTCTTCTTCATTGTCTTCTTAATTTAATTTTCTTCTTAATTTGCATAGAACAGTTATCTAAAGTGAAAAAATATGTTACCCCATAATATAAGAAGTGCTGCTAATTAAAAGCTACTACTACTACTAATAATACATCTATTACATCAGATTAAAATCAATGTATTCATGTTCTGATGACAAGAGAAACATCTAACAGTGTAGCATAAGTTTATCCTAAGTTAAACAGACACAATTTCATTTAGGTGGGTAACATATATTAACCACCAGAAAAGGAGAGGCTAGAACATTAAGGACTGGAATGTCAATTGTTTAAAAAGCAAGCATTTAAACTAATGAAAAATGTTTCCCATTATTAGACTGTCTTATAAATACTTATTGGCCAACATTAACAGCAGTGGTAAAAGAGCTGTGTGTAATATAACATATGCTGTGTATCATGCATTTGCCTCTGCTTATATTAAGAATGTGTATGTTATTTATGAACAGTGAAGTTGTAAGTTTAAAGACCCATTTTGGGGAACAAAGTTAGATTAGGCACACTCAATGTAGGCCACGTTGTTTTTCATCAAGTCTCATAATTTAGAATTACAGTACGGTGACTCGTGTCACACGCAGCCACATTTCAGCACTGTTTACTGCACTCTGTGGCCTCTCCATGTCAAAGGTGAGCAACATGGTACCAAATTTACATGGGCTTTCAACCAGCTTTCAGGCTCAAATTTCAAAACATATGGGACTAATTTTGAAGCCAAAGTCAACCTTTAAATTAAGCAACAAGAAAGAATGAATCATTTTAAACAAGATCTTTAACCATCACAATGGGAGAAGCCATCAGACAACCCAGGTTCAGTTGCTGGAGTGTGGTTTAGGTACATGGTGGCCAATAAAACCTGAAGCAACTTTACTGGCGATTAAATATGTTCCCTCTGGCTAAGCTTGTGCTTTATTTAACTTCACTGACTTTCTTCACCTATCCCTCCACACACACACACTCACCTCACTGAATTATCAGAAATGGATCTCACAAATATATAACTCCAATAATACCTATCTAAAAGCATCATGGTCTGCACTAGGCTTACAGCTCTAAAGGCTTGTAGGTTACATGTATTCAAAATGCTCAGAGGCATAATACAGTAGGTATCAAAAATCAAGCATCTAAATCAATTTTTTAATTATTGGAATGCTCCAACAAGAACACTGGTTCATTCAGGGCAAACATCCTAGGTTTTTAAAGCTTCTGCCCCAGAGATATTTACTATAGACAAAATATATTACTGTATCAGACAAAATACATTAGAACAGGACACATGAACTGAAGCTTTTATTCTGCACACATCTATAATCAGGACGTGTGAGATAAAAGACGCACTGCTCTTGCTTTGCAGAGGCTAGATCAGGTAGTACCACCTCAGAGCTAGAGGTAGAGTCTTTGCGTGGCACACCATGTCAGAGGAAGAAAAAGAAGTACAGTAAATTCATTAGATATTGCAGCATAACACACTACCACTCATACTGCAGAAATTGGTAACATACCATTACTTAAAACAAATTACCCACAACCAGACCTGATGATGGAGAATGAGAAAATGAAAAGGAGAAAATAAGAAATTTTTTCAAGGAGAAAATGAGCATTCATGACAATGTATTAAGAACCAACTTTGTTGTCAAACATGAAGCTTATTTTCTCTTTTAATTCCAATTAAGAGCCCAATTTAAGTCTAAACTCTCTTTTTAAAGCTTTTTGTTCTGACCCTTCATTGCCAGCTCCTAAAAGCAGCACACAAACAATAGGGCTATAAAGAACTGCAAATTTATTCATCTGCTGCATCTATGTTTCAAAATTAAGACTTCAAAAGATGTCAGATATTTTGGGGACAATCTACTTAGAAAGCTGTAATGTGCCTATCAGGATATAAGGGACTGCAAGATTAAAGTTGCAATAGGTAGCTTAATGGACAGCCACTTCCTCTCTAGAATAAAAGTAACCCTTCAAGAAAGAAAGGTAAGTCTTCTGCTTTCCAGGCTGCCTCCCCTTTTTCATCCCACATTTGTTCCAATGCCTATGCAATAGTGAATATACGAGAAAAACTTTCAAAAAATTAAAAATAATCTCAAAATAAATAGCAAGAGCTGCTTTGTCCAGAATGATCAAACGGATATGGGAAGGTACTATAGGATTATATGCAACCAATGGACTTGATTAGAAAATGCTGCTACAACCAACCAAGCAGACATGACAACAACTAGCACTTTTTTTCAGGAATAACAGAGATGAGACATTCTCCTGTTGTGATGATGGGTGTCACCAAAACTAACAGTTAATGGGTATCATGGATAACAATTAATAACTGACTCACTGCATGAGTCTCAGCAAGTCAAGCTTTCTGCCTTATTTTCTGCACTTCCAGACTTGTGGGATGCTGAAAGAATTGCTTGTGCATGTATAATCGTTGAGAACAGATTATTATTTTATCACAGTAGGACCCAAGAAATCATGTGAAGTTAAGGCCCAAACAAGTATACAACCAGAAGTGAATGGTTGGAAATGTCTGTCTCTTATGAACAGACAGCAAATTCTCCACTATCAAAAAATGTCAGAGCTTAAGTTAATGTTGCTAAGAGAATTTACACCAGCTGAGACCTGCCAAGAAGCAAAGAGATTAAAATGGTAGAACTAGCTTTGTCTTCGGAAACAGTGAAGCAGCAAGAAGCTGACTGAAGTCTATGCCACTTTTGGGTGAGCTCCAGTTCACACTTCTGCTGTGCCATGAATGAGGCTAGAACTGAACAGATCAACAGGTATTTCAGCTTCAAGAGGAGCAGAAACAGACTCAAAATTATCAGACATAAGTCTAGTATTTTTTATGAGAAACAAAGACACTTTGGCAAATTTATTCTGGGCTCAAGAATAAACATAGAAATGGCAAACAGAAAAATACAACTTAAATAAATGTTTTGAACACACATAACAAGAAATCCACTAAGTGAAACAAATTACATGACACTATCACCACTAATATGAGTAATTTCCCTACCTAAAATCCTAGTAGTGGCAGAAAAACTGGAAACTGTTAAATACAGTAGTTCACAAAGCCCCATCGCAGTAAAGACCACATGAATTTAAAAGCCTGAAAGTAATTGTTAAACAGATATGATAGGGAAAAAAAATCAAAAAGTAAAATAGCTAACCTATTCAAGAAATGATAAGCAAAATGTGATGATGTTGTCAAAACATGCCATCAAAATATGATAAATGGGAATTTTAAATATTTCCATTTCATTCTATTTAATTTATTCTGAAGTAGGTTGGAGGTTTTCTGGGCACAGAATGTGGAAATGTTACTAATGACATGCAGCTAACAGCAACAGCTACATTTTTAGATTGAACTATTTAGCATTGAGGTAAAAAACTATTAAAATCAATTATATTTATCAGCATTTGTAAGAGCATGTATTCAAAAGTCATAAAAAGAGGCAGGAAATACTGTTGTACTGGCACCTTCCTTACTATCTCTGTTTTTCTCCTTAAAATATTAAGGCTAGTTTAATACCACCATGTCTCCCCCACTTCAGCTTTATCAGTTGCTCAACAGCCAACCATCTCCATATGGAAGGGAATAGGAGGATAGTTTAATGGACTGCCATCATCAAGAATAAGCAGGGAAGAAAAACTTCAGCAAACAAGTGACTCCATATATATAGTCAGGAAATTAATTGTTAAGAATGTCAGGATGAAACAGGACAAAAGAAACAGCAAAGCTACGTTTGGCCATTGTTAAACTGGACTTTCTCCTCAAATAATCTATTGTTAGTAAAAAGAAAAATCAGAAGGCAACATTATTAAACTTAAGCTTTAACTAGGTTGGTTGATACAGTATCTGACATGAAAACTGTTGATAAGTAATATGAGAAGCATTATGAATCCTAAGCGCTGGAAGTGGTACATTGCTGTGGCAGATGCAGCTTTACATGCAAAAGGAGTAGACTTTCAAAAGGTAAACAGCAGAAAATTACACCAATCTGATCCAGTTCTTGTCTGTTAGCAAATTATCTTTGTGACTGTTTTTGTATCAGTGCAATAAGGATACATGTATATGCTCATTACCTGTGAAATTTTTCATTTAAGAATTGTGTTGATGTTAGTCTATGTTGCAACATGCCATCATACTTCAGAGCCCAAAGAACATTTTAAACAGACACAGGAAGTAAAAAGCAGAATATTCATAGTACTGAAGGATCATGATAAATGAAAGGATCTATTTCACTCTTTCTAAATTCTGGTCTCTATAGGACAAAGCTTCTTCCAACATTTACACTGCTATGTAGAGCTCATTGGCGATCTCTTCTTTTCCAAGCCATTCTCTGGCAGGGACATACTGCAGGAACAGCCTTTACAAATGACAGCAGGTCTCAGTTTTATCCCAAATGCTGTACTGAATCCTTTTACCAGAAATTAATTCAAAGGTAGGTACCAGCCATACCTAGAAGAGTCAGCCACCAGTCAGTGACTGCCTTGTGCCCCAAAGCACAATATAAATTGCTGCATTATTTTTCCCTATGTCATATCACTATTGATTGAAAATATGACTTTCATCCTTTTCTGAATTATTAGGTTCACAAATATGTAATGATGAGTTTTACAGTTTATGTACATACTTCGTATTATTTAGTGTAGCTGCAGATACTTGTTAACCATAATATTTGGTTTTGGCACTGGTAAAATGTATTATTTATGCATTGTATCAAAAATCATTGTCACTTTTAATAAGAGCAGAAATTAAAATACAGCTAAATTTTACCATAAGCAGGTGAACAGCAGACTCAAGGAAAACCAAAAGTCAGAAGTAAAGGATGTTAAGAAACACACCTTATAAATCCTCTGTAACTCTAAGTTATCAGGATCCACTGAAGCAGTGATGAACTAAAATACTAAAAAACGCTCCTCTCTGTTAATTAATAGATGCACAGGGCATTCCTGAAGTATCAAGAGGAATACGTTAAGTGAGCCGGTTTCTATTTTAAGCAAACAAAGCAAAATAAATCTCTGTTATGTTTTTTACCCTACATATTGTTTTCTCAGATAAATATACTGTCCCTTGCAGAGAAACAGCCAAATGGCAGAGTTCTGTGAAAGCGAATCAACATGCTACCTACCAATCATTTCAAGGAAATTATAATTATTTTCTTTGGCACCTTGTGAAATGTGACTGACTGTACATGGGATTTGGTGTCCTCAGGACTGGTGCTGTCATGCCCTGCTCACAGTACTGCTCCTGTAAAAAACACCCTGTGCCAAGACAAACAATGGCCTGGAATTTGGTGAATTTTTCTGAGCAGAGATAATGAGGTGTGGTTGACTCCCATCAAGCTCAACTGGGCAAGTACAACTGGGTTATTCCAGAGACAGTGAGAAGGGATGGCTGAAAACCAAAACCCACTTTATTCATAATAGAGGGGGAAAACTTCTTTAAAAAGACCCTGGAGAGATCTCAGAATACCCACTCCAACTGAGAATAAAGCAGAGAAGTCAGCAGCAACTCATGGGGTTTATGAATTGTAAAGAATCATAGAATCACAGAATACCAGGTTGGAAGGGACCTCAAGGATCATCTGGTCCAATCTTTCTGGCAAAAGCACAGTCTAGACAAGATGGCCCAGTACCCTGTCCAGCTGAATCTTAAAAGTGTCCAATGTTGGGGAAAGTCTTTCAGTTGGGGGATGGTCTTTCAGAAGTTGGAGGAAGTCTTTCAAAGTCGAGAATGGTCTCTCAGAAGTCTTCTGGATCACACTCATCCTCTGCAAGCTCTCAGGGACAACCACCAGTGATGCTGAAACTTCTCATTGAGTTATCTAAGTACTCAGCGAAGAAATCTGGCACTCCCAGACGATCTGAAAATGGCTAATTTGATTATCAGCCATCTTTTCCTTTTTTTCTTTCTTTCTTCCTTCTCTAACCTGAGTACTTCTCCCTTTGTTGCTGATATTTGCACTAGCTTTCTTATCCTCTTAGTGAAGACTGAAGCAAAAAATCACTAAATAACCTTCTTGGTAGCATCTATTTTTAGCTTTTCTTCTTCTTTGAGCAGTGGACCAGCTCTATCCTTGGTCTTCCTCTTAATATTAGTGTGTTTGCAGAATGTCTTCTTGTTACCCATCATATACTTTCTTTCTAAACTGTATCATGCCTTAGACTTTCTGATTGCATCATTATGTGTTCATATGATCTCTTTCTTCTATACTCTTTCTCATTTCTACTTCCATACCAGTATTTTCACTGCCATGTCATTTCTGTTCGGTGGATAAAGGACTTCTGTGTCTCATTTGCTGATTCAGGTGATTAGATCTGATATTCTGAGATTCCTTGCTGTTCATTACAACATTTTCTTCATTCCCACAATTTACAGTATTAATACAAGACTGTTGCTGTACCTAGATGTTTGCCTTTTGTTGTAGATATACAAAACTATTTCTTATTATGGCACATAACCTAGGAAGAGAAAAAATGTGGACCTAGCAGCCACCAAGCATATTATTTGGACTAGATATAAAAGTAACTGAACTTTGACTTTGAGGGTTGTGTTCAGTTCCCTGAAGGAATATGAAATGTATCTTTGCATTGATGGTATTTTGTCTGCAGTGTGTTGGATTAAATTAGCAGTAACATATTACCCATCTGTCCTGCTCAGTTCAAAGTCTGTATTCACTTAACAAATGTTTTTGCAAACAAGTGAATGATGAATAAGCAAAAATTATGAATAATTATTAATAAAGAAATAGAAGTAATACAAAGTTTGTATGATATACATATTTATAAAAATCCAATTCTAATCATTCATAATTTTGGCAAGTTTTTTCAGGGCAGAAGCTTTCTTTGTTTGGTCTGAGTCTGAAAAGATCTTTGCCAAGTATGACAAAATACCATTCAGACATCTTATAAGTTACCAGATCACAACATAGTTTAAGATGCTTTTCTTTTTACTCAGATAAAAAAATATGTCTGGGATTTCTTAAACCTCAAACTTGGCAGGTGATGCTGCTTTGAATAAAAAATTCATATTGAATGAAAATTCATATTTAAAATCTGTTATTTGCACAATGTTGCCATTGACATCAAAGGAAACATTCAGGTCAGAATGGCTGCTGAATATTACATCAAAGAAGTCATGATAATTTTTACATTTAAAGAAGCTCCTTCATGTAAGTGACAAGCACATTTCTTTTGCTCTTCAATTGCACAACACAATTGTTAAGCACCGGCATTAACAAGTAACTAAGTATGTGACTAAAAAATTATATCTATCTCCACATATATGATTGTTTACATCACTCAGAGGTCTTGTTTTCTTTTTTTCTTTTTCTGGGTCAATGTATTTGCCTTGGATATCCATCTGGGAACTCAAAAGTACAGTTTACCTTAAGATGCAAAATACAAGCATATACATAATTTTTCTGTATTCTTCTCTAAATAATTGATTCCATGTTTTTGGCTTCCTTTTGAAATAGTGTCAAATTGTTTTGATTATCAGATGATGAAAATGAGGAGACTTTCTTTCCGTTACGCTGCCATGCACTTCTCACCTAATTCAAATTATTTCCTTCCATATCATGACTCACAAGTGCTGTTTAGCCACTTCATTCAAGAAATATATGTTGTTTCTTTTCGTTATTCACTAGGTTCTCAGGGTTATAAAGAGCCTCAGAACTTCCAGATCCAGTGTTCACGTGTATATCCAGAATCTTGCAGGCACAGACGCATGAAATTGTTTCAGGAGCTGGAAACGTAAAGCAGCAGATACCCCTTACACTTCAAACCTTTTTTGAATCTATAAACTAAATCTCTATTCTCTTCAGGGAACAACTGTGGTAGAAGATCACCTCCTTTCCCAGAAACTGAGATGTCCTTCAGTTTGAAATCATGGCTTGCAATTGCTCTAAGTGTTTTGCTTTGGTTTTTCTCTAGGCAACTGTATCAAAGCTGTCACGATGGGTTTGTAATATACAGTTCAGCACTGTTTTCTAAAGAATCTCACTATTCAGCTTTGTTCTGCATTTATCAGATATTTTGTGCAGAAGCAATTCTTCTCTGAAGTGAATGCAGCTTAATCAATTTGCAGCAGTTGCACTGGCTCTTTGTTTTCTTTATTGCTCCATTAATTTAAAGGATTTCTGACAAGAAAATTGAGTGAAATGAACTTGCACAGGACTGACTTGTACTGAGAGATTGCAATTCCTTTTGACCTCAAGTAATCCACATTTATTGGATTGCCCTTGATCTGATTGTAAATGTAAAGTGGACACCAGTTATGTAAGACTTGACTTCCAATGCTGTAGCTTCATAGTGGATTACATGAAGAAAGTATATAAGAAGTGATGAGATACAGAAAAGTTATGGGTTTATTTTCCATTTGGCACATGCATGTCCCAATGAATGATTCTTAAAAGATTTTGTGTATTTAGGTAGATTAGGCACAAAATTTTAAGACTAGAGTGTTTACCTAAGACAAATTGTGTAACTATACACTCCTAAGCTTCTAAATTTTGGAGCAGGAAACCAGCTGAATGATTCCGAATGTGAATGAAAAACAAAATGGCAAAGATTCAAAAGTATTTTAATCACTGCCTATACTGGACTGTTAATTACCCAAACTACAAAACTTTTCGATGCTTGACACCCACATTCAATTTGTTTTTTCTAAGGCTTAAATTTGAGTTGTGTATTCAGTGGCTTATGTAGAAAAATATCAGTAGCTGACAACAGATGCATAACAAATGTAGAAAGCAATAGAGTTTTGACAGCAGTTTCACTAGAGCACAGACAGAATCTGGCTCACAGGTATAACTTGATATTCAGTTTGGGAGATCAAACTTGAGAAGAAGAACTGAGTTGAGAAAACTGTCTCATTAACAAGTCCTTAAGAGTCAGAGGGAATCCCTGATTTAAACTGGTTCAACTGATAGCTGCCCCACAGGAATTTCTGGAGTGATTTCCTACAATGTATAGATTTCTGTGGATTTTTCTACAACTGAGAAACAAATCCACATGTCAGGTTGGGCAGATGTACTCAGAATCCTTACCTCTAACTATTTTGGCCTCCTTCTTTTGTGGTTTTGTAATCCACAAAACACCATAATACCTCATACAAATCATTTCAAGAGACACATGGTTTATGGAGAGATCTACAGCCAACTCAAGGAGACATTATTTTCATTTCATTATTCATCTTTTCCTTTAACATCTCTGGTAGAGTGGTTCAGATTCTGTATTCCATTGACGTCAATTGGAGTTACATATATAATACTCAAGAACAGTATTTATGTTCCAGCATATTACATCTGATTTTGAAAGGTTATATACACTACAGTCAGACCATGATATGAATCAAGGAACATATATTTAACCTGCTAATTCTAAGGTATTACGTTCCAGTGTATTCAAGACTATTTTTATTAAGAATTCTTCCAAGTTTATTTCTTGATCTAAGCATGGAACAGACTACCAGATTTCCAGCATTCTTCAAATTTATAATCCAAAATATTCTGCATTTAGAAACCAAATAATACTATTTGCACTTGAAGCAGAAATTCCAAACTATAAGCCACCAACACAAAAGATATCTCTGCTTTTTCTGATCCATGACAGTCCACGATCTAGTCCCTTGAGTATTTCAGAATGTATCAAAATAGTATTCACAGTCCACTACCATTAAATAAAGTATAATATAGCCTCCCAATCTAATGATGACAATGCCATTTGCTTTCATCCAGTGTTCAAAGCAGTAACAAACCTTGACTACTATTTTTGCCTTTAGTGGATCCTCTCTAATCTTCAGGTTTTGCAACACTAAACCCCAGTCAGTTCACAGGATTTTGACAAGAAAGAGAAGCAGACCAGTCAAATTTTTCTAACCAAACACAGAAAGACAGAGATGTTGTGTGAAGAATCTAACATAGGGTTTTCTCTCCTATACTATTTTTCCTGCAGTCATTCACAGTTCCTGCCCTACTGACTGACAAAGATGGCAGCTATTTACCAGCAGCAGTATAATACAACTGGAGCCAAAAAAATCCCTATTTCCCAATTGCTTACTAGACTGCAGATATGATACTCTAGTCTCCCGAAGACAAAACACATAAATAAAATAAACATAGGGAAAGCAAAATGAATATATGCTGCAATTCTTTAGCAATATAGTCAAAAAATGAAAGCTAGAATATATTTCCCAGTTTTTGTCCCTCACTGTCCTTGGGAATTAGATAAAAGTAGGACACATTATTGACAGGAATTCATGCTGTTGCTTAACATGACACTTTTTGAGGCTATACCTATTACAGTTCTTCAGATCAGCTTTGCTACTCGTCTTTCATGGTACATCACAGTGTATGAGAGTATTTAGTTGCTGATGATTTCTTAGTAACTTTTTAAATTTCTTACCAGGAAAATATGGTATTTCTGTCACCAAAATAACCCATTCATCAGACAATGTGGCTAAGAGAGCTCCTTCATCTGCTTTGGGTGGAACAGAAATGGTAATCACAGTTATTTCTGATTGATCTATCCACAAAAGGGGATGATTTAAGGAGTCTTGAAAGAGTAAAGGAAACATCTAAAAAGGAAGCCCAGAGAGGATTTTTACTTTCATCTTCAATTTTGGTAGCTTTTCTTCACCCCACCTCTCCCCAGTGCAACTTTTAGATCAGTTGAATCCCTTTGTATTTCCTGACAGCAGGAATGAGTTTTGCCTTTTCATCTCTATGTAAATGTTTATGTCTAAATAGATACACTGGCCCACATTCTGGGCTGTATTCCAGCACTTTCACTCTGTAGAAATGAGATGGATGTCCCCAGTGGATAATTAATTCCTTCATCAGGGTGGAAGCCCAGATGACACAAGCTTAGTGGAATGGTTGTAGACTTCCCTCAGGTTCCTCTGGGGATGATGAGGGGAGGTGGTAAAGAAAAGGACAGGAACTCAAAAGAGCACAAGAAAAGAGATTTTGATGAGGGCATGACAAGTTCTGGTTGATTTCACTGACTGTTTAGTTGTCCCTAAGACCACTATAATGGTCAATCACCTGGAGGGTAAGTCCCCAAAACTGTCTTGCAGATGTTTGCATAGATGGATAGCACAGACAAAGTATTTGACTGATAACAACTAAAAAGTGGTGTTGATTAAATGGCTTGAAAAATAGAGGGGTTTGATCTGTTTCTATCTTTGATTCCTCTTTTTTGACACTTACATTCTTTTGCATATCAAATGGGTTATCAAGCATTGGAATGGGCTGCCCGGGGAAGTGGCTGAGTCACCATCCCTGAAGACTGTTGTAGTTTAACCCCAGATGGCAACTGGGTTTTTTTAAATATCTCTGTCCAAAACTAGGACAGAGATATTTAAAAGACATGTAGACATGGAGCTTATGGACATGGTTTAGTGAGGGACTTGGTAGTATAGTTTTACAGTTGGACTCAATGATCTTAAGGTTCTTTTCCAACCTAAACGATTCTATGAATAAAAGAGTTCAAGATTAGGATTTAGTATTCCCCTTTAAGAACTGGGATCTTCATTGGGCAGCTTCTACTACACAGCCTGATAATCCTAGGAAGTGGTGTTTTTCTTGTAATACAGAGCCCTAAACTTGCAAATCAGTAGGTCAGTGGTTTTCACTTGCTTTTGTATAGCCATTTACTGCAATGAGCTTTCTTCCAAAACTGGAATCAGCAAGCCAGAAACATCTGATGAAGGACAGAGCAGAAAATCTATCTTAAATGCATCTGAAGAGTTAAGAATATTACCAGTTCCTGGAAACAGACTGCTACAAAACTGTAATCTGTACAGCAGGCTTATTCCACTTCCTACCCTCTCCTCCCTCCCAGTACATACACTGCTCAGAAGACATCATGAATGAGAACTTAAGACACAACCATTTCTCATAATGGGCAAAGTCCTGGGAATTCACAGCAAAAGGAAAAGCTAAGGTGTCACTAGCCGTTTTTGGAAAACGTTACATACTGAAAGTGACAAATTTCAAGAGCCCTTTAAATATATAGTAGTTCCAGTAAGACTGAAAAGAGGTCTTGTTGTGGAGTACTTAAAAATAATCACCAACTCCCCCACTTCAGCACAGCAACAGAGTGCTCAACCACCAGCTGTGGCACTTGCTCTGAGCACCAGCGTGTCCATGCTTTGGCCACATGTTCTGTGTTGCACCAAAAGATGATTGGGGTCCCCTAAGTGTTAATCCACATGTGGAGAAATTATAGACTTTGGCAAAATGGATGGAAAATGGTCAATTTTGCACCAGCCATAAAAGGAATTGAAAAAAAAATACATATCTAAACTTTTTTGTTCCTGGATCTGTAAGAAAAAGCTATATGTTTGACAAAGCACCCCACTGATTATGGAAATTTGGATTAATAGACCATTATATGCTAAAAACTAAAAGAACTCCTTTCTAACCTGTTCATGTTTTAGCAGGAAACCTGGGAGGAATCTGTGGCCTCAGAGGATAACTGTCAGACTTGTAGCCACTATTCACAACATCCTCTGCATTGTTTATATATTAAGAATGTTTTTAAGACAAATAATGTGTTTCATATTTTCCCTTTATCATGTTTTATAGCTTTTCCTTTTGTTTTATTCCCAAGAGTTTGTGTCAAGAGCTGCCTTGAATTCAGGGAGGTAATTAAGTCGTGCAATTTAACCTCCACAAAGAAAGCGTTGACCTGGGTTGATTTTGAAGGAAGGGGAAGAGGGAGGTTATGTTCCATCCAGAGGCTCTAAGCCAAATAGATTTGAAATGGAGAAATGCCCAGATTTCTTACTATTCACTAAACCATACTAACTCATTGTGTACTGCAATACCACAGAACTTATCAGATGCCTTGAGAACAGCGGTCTCAGATTTTGAAGCCCTGTTACCCCCATATTCAATAGCCTGGTCTGTAGAACAGGGGGTCAGTGTTCCCATGTCTGCACAGGTTGGATGAGCTGCTCTTAGTTGCCAGGGTGAAAATGATATTCTGACACATATGAACTCCAACTCCAGCTGTGCTCTTACCTCTTAAATACTATGCACAGAAAAAAAAAAGTGTCTTGCTGGCAGTTTTCAATATCTCTCACCTCCATAATCATGGACTATTACTGGCATTTAAAAATTAACTCTGGACTGGCGACAAACCACTCACTGAAACAGCTAGCCCCCACAACTGTCTTTGCTTAGCTGTAAACCAGTATGACTGCAAGCTCATCATGTACTCAGGGAGATACCCTCCATTAGGATTTTTCTCTGCCAGTGCTCCACTCATTTTGAAAAGGCCAGAAAACAGTTCATAATGCTACAGAAAGATAAGGTTGAGTTTGTTTGTAAATCAGTTGGAATATCAATCTGAACTTTTCTCTGATATACAGTTATTTTCAGAAAAGAATAACCAACACATCTATTTTCCATCACATGGAAATTTTAATGTAATCTAGCAAGATCCTGATGATCTAGTTTTTAGCTGCCTTTGATATGGTTGCATCATAAACACAAGCTAAGCTCACAGACAAACTCTGAGTCATTCCAAAGGTCTCTCGCAAGTCAATATGCATAAAATAAACATTGAACTGATTAAAGAAACAGTCTGTCGTGCATCTGATTGACTGACAAAGGTGCAAAACTGCCATATCATTGGTAGCAGGCAAATCAGTTGACTTTTCCTACCACACCTATATACGAGAATTTCACCAAGCCTGTCAGTCATGTATCTTTTATATTTCTGATATTTTTCCTGCACTTCTGATTTAAGATCTTTTGTCACTAAGCTGATGATGTACAGATTCTGTATGGCTTCTTGCAAAATATTTGGAGAGAAGAATAGGAGAGGAATCATGTATTATGTTAGATAATGCAAATAGCATTAACCAGTTACCCTACAATCATATCTCAGACATTCGTATAATAAGCAGGCACCAGGCAAAATATGTTTTCTGCATAGATTAATTAAAAATTAATTCTTAATTTTGAAACTCAGGTAATGTTGACACCACACCAGAGAAGGTCTGTGATAGCTTGTGTACCTAGAGCTCAACTTTCACAATTTTTGATGCATTCTAGAATCTTTTGCTCTAAAAAAATCCCTTAGAGGAACTTTTCCTACTCTGTAAAATCAGTCATTTTCTTGATCTACAAAACACTGTTATCTCTTTTACCAGGTCATTTTGGGAATGAATTATAATCTGTATTTTGATTGTGTGAATTTATGATACATAATAATAATTTACTAACATAATATTGTGGGTTTAGCTATTAAACTAAGTAATGTTATTCAAAAGTTCAGTAAGAGCAAATTTATAAAGTCTGGTGCTATATCAAGAGCAATTATTATCCAGTTGAATATTTTAGGATAAAATCTAAAAAGAGGAATGCTAGTGTCTTTAATTTAAGACCAAATAAATACACATATGTCTCTGCTGTAACTGTATGTGACCCCTTTATCTATCTATAGTGATTCTCAACAAAGCCCACATTCAGGTGGGTCACTTGATAGTATCTTTCTGTTTTATGGAAATGAAAAATTCTTTTTGGTTCAAAGAATAAAAACATTAAACATCTTATCCTAAAAAAAATTAAACTTCAACATGCATTTAAAGGAACACCTTGACTGACTGAAGAAGCAAAAACATTTTTAAAGACTAAGTTTGCATGCACCACCTCAAAAATGTAATACCTCTCTTGGGAAGGGAGAAGCCTGCCTGTTTCAGGCAAAATTTTGTTTTTTTAGTCTAGTCTCTTCTTCCTTAAATATTGATTCTGGGAGAATCCAAGTAAAAGCCTTTCTCCTACATTCTCTGGCTTTGTTTCACAAATATTGTCCTCGTTGGCATTGTCTCTAGGTTTTAATATATATTTCATCAAACATATTAGAAGTAAATAATTAAATGATATGCACATTGGTTATTCTGTGCTGTAATGATAGATTAATCAATAAGGGGAGGGAAGATCATTTATCTCGGCATTTCCAAACAATGTCTGACAGCTGATTTCATAGTATTAAGATAAACTGCCATAGAAAAGTCCAGGGATACAGAGGAGAGAGCTCAATGCTCATAACAGTGAAGTTGTAAGACAGTACTGTAACTTTTACCAAGAAAGAAAACTGTATGATGTAATGGGAGAGAGGAAGAAAAAGTGAGATAACTTAGATGTTCTGTCTCTGTTTTGTAAAGCATTTCAGAGTTTTAATTTAACATTTTATTTCCCTTTTGGAAACAAACACACAAACCCCTAAAAATCATTAAGTACCTACCAGTAAAATCACTATAATGATTTTCATCTTAGAACTACAATCTGACATGCGAAAAATTAGTCAGATTTAACTTTAAAAGGTCTTGGTACTCTTTGGTTTTGCACGGTGTCTGAAGCTCACCCGCTCTTTCCTACTTCTCCACCAGACTTCGAGCCAATCAGTAGTTAAAAAACCCCAAAGCTCAAATTCCCTATACCTGTATTTTCTGGGAGCTCAAGTATTCTTCAAGTGATGGATATGGCTGAATAAATCTGGTAAAAAGCAGAGGCAGCATTGGGTGGTCAAGGGCAGAGTTAGCAACCAGCAACAGATTGAGAACTGGGGCAATCAGCTGAAAGGAGGCCTGGACTGAGTTCCAAAAATAAGTTAATCCAGGGATATGATGAGATACAAAAGCACCAGAGTATTCAGATTTTAGTTACTAATAACTGTACCAATGTTACTGTGAAACCTGTGATCAAAATCTAGTGTTTTGCACATAGCCCTTGCTTCTGGAACTGAGGGTTTACATCAAAATCTTTTGGGATTTTTAAACTAACTTTGGAGACCTTGATAAGCTTGGTAAGAAAAAAGACCTAGAACTACAGAAATCAGAAAGCATTTAAATTAACACACTAAATTATTATTTCTACTTAGCCAATGTAATGATATTGGGACTTTATTAAATTCTTTTTAAAAAGTTTTTAAGGGGGGATAAATTGCATAATAACCAGTTTAGGCTTTACAGCTGCAAGAGGACAATAGGGAAGGGTAGAAAGAAAAGAGTTGAAGATGCTTTCTGTATTTCTGCACACAGAGTAGAATGTCAAAAAAACAACTCAAACTGCAAAGAAAACAAACTTTTAGGTGAAAAAAAAATCAAACCAAAAAATTATTTGGAAAAGCTGACCATGTTTTTAAGCGTTTTAATGTCCCTATTTTCTTTCCATGGTTTGGATTCCCCAGGCAAATCACATCTCTCATCACATACTGTAGTATGGGACCCTCAGGATGAATTTATGTTGAGCACCACATATTTCTAATGATGTTAAAGTTGTACAATAGTTATACAATTTCTGTCCTGCTAATAACAAATAATGTATGAAGCAATAGTTGGAGAGGATGCGTAATGTTAGGGAAACTGAGAAACAGTTACTTAAACACAACTGTTTATGATACAGATGGACATGGAAATGGTAAATTATCATATCCCACTCCTTTTGAGTGTCCGCACTCCTCTTTCTGTAAGGTCTCTTCTTCAGGGCTCCCTATTTCCTTGCTCTCAAGCCCCCTTTCCTTGGTTCTGTTTCAGTATTGCATAGATACCATACACTATTCCATTTCCATAAGGTACTACCCTGTTGTTTCTGCTCAGCTGCACTAACTTCCTGACAATACAATTCCAGTCATATCCCACTATACCCTGAGGTTTTTCAACAGGAAAATTATTTATCATAGCACATTCAGGTAACCAACAGAATGATTTAGAACTTTAAATGTATCTAATTTCAAACTTAACAAAATCTGAAGGAATGTGTACCAGGAGCTTTGTACAGACAAGGCTGTCAGGAAGATGCAGTACTGGGCAATATTAGGGCCTCAGTTAAATAGAAGTTTCCAGGAAAGTCTGGGGAGAAAAGAGGAAGGAAATAATGAACAGTACTTGTTGAAAAATCCAGCAGTTTGTAGAAGGATGGGAAAAGAGTGTCCATGTTAAACCCACCAGTTCAGTGAGTTCTTAAGCTTCACTGTGCAACAGTTACAGAAAAGTCTGCGAATTAGAAATATCACAACACTTCATAAGGTTTCACCAAACAGAGTTTCAGGAATGGGCACCTCACACAGGAGTTGAGGGATGAGAGAGAACTCCAGGAGGTTCCTTCAGGAACAAGAGCCACTAAATAGGCGATGATGGCAGGGAGACAGTTTGGTCAGTGTTCCCATCCAGACCAGCATGAGTAGTTGGTGGTCTGTGCTAAGCCAGCCTTTTTTTCCGCTAGCACCTCTCTTTTTCAACAGCAGGTTTAAAAATTATGAAAACTTAATATTTTGTTAAGCCATTTAATAAAAATCCTAATTTATTAAACAGTGGCCCTTTTTAAGTGTCAAATCTTGCCTTAAAGAAAAATAAGAACCAGCACTAGTGGGAGCCATGGGAGCCTTCCACTTGCTTAAGTGAATAAAATAAAAAAATTGTAGTTCCAACAATTAAAAAGAGCTTTTATTTTTATTAAAAGTGATTAATGCTCAGAGAATAACTCAAAGGCTTGAAAAGAAATTGTTCATGATCTTGGCTACTGGAAAAGTAATTTTTTATAACTGACCCTCAGAACTGTTAAGCAGCTGGGAAATCAACTACTTTTATATATTTTATTTCAAATACCATGGAATTTTCTTTAAAAGAACAAAGATTTTACTTCTAAAACTAAAAAATGGCTTTGTTGTTTGAGGGAAAAATATAAATACTAATATTCAGAAGTTATTTTAATCTTCTTCCATAAGAAAGTTCAAAGCCCCCATAATACTGTTAAGATAATGTCTGAGCATTAAAGTCAAGGTGGGAAGCATCCCAGGAAATGTCCACTATGTTAAGTTTTCTCTGAAGCAGTGGAAGATCAGTGGTTTTGCAGATCTAAGCTGTAAATCCATGTTCTTGCCAGGCTGAACAGAAATATTTAATTAAAATACTATGTACTTTTAGGATGTAACATTGGCATCTCTGGAAAACATATATTAACATAGAAAGAGCAGTTCAAGACCCTTGTATTAGAATGAACATGACCCTGCTGTCAGGGAACTGTGCAGCAACTTTGTGTATTTTTATTAGGTAAATTTTCTTTCTCCAGTCTGTTTTATGTATATATGTAATTTTAGAGGGACACAGGAAAATAAGGTATATGCTATGAGTAGTATCAAGTCTCAGGAAATAGTCAACCTGTGATTAATATACAATGTGAGGTATAAGTTCTTAGCATAACAAACAAAAAGTGAGAACAAAAACTTAAAGATTCTTAAAGATAAATAATTCTCAAAGATTCTTAGAAGTCTGAGGCATCATTTTCCTACTGATATTCAAATTCCAGCTGAGAAGTCTACTTCATTCCAAATACACATTTGAATAACGGGAAGTAAAATATATTATAAAATAAAGTCACTTGTATCAGTTAACATCAAACCATTATAAAACAAGTATAACTACACTGTTAACACTGTAGAAGCTCATTTTTTGGGAACATGCTAAAGAGGACATGAAGCAGTCTAAATTGAGTTAGAATTTTTCCACACACAAGGTATCTTGATTTCAGTACCTGTATTGTGGCTGATGGCAGTTGCTCAGAAAACCTGGGTTTTCTTCAACCACTTCACTTCAAAAGAGGGGCTCCCCGAGTTTGAAAGTGATGCGCTGCAGTCAGACTTAGCTAGGACGGAGAGAGAGTGATGAGGCTGCAGTTACGCCAACTTCAGCAACACCAGTTGAGGGTTTTCCCCCTCTCCTGCCCACGGATGAACACCCCTGTCCCCTCACCAGCACCTGCAGCGCTCCTGTGGAGACCATCAGCAGTCCTGCTGAGAGCAGCTACTACAGAGGGATGTACAGCATACATGCATCCAACTAGATGGTTTTAAAGCCCTGGCAGCTTAACCATATAACTAGGAAGAGAACATTGTTGGTAAAATTTAGATTCAACTTAGAAAATAATAATGGGGTTCTACAAGAAATTTTAAGTTTTTAGGTCCTGGTTCTGTTCTGTTCTCATAAGATGAGAACTCTTAAAAGCAATTCCTTCACTAATGCCAGAACCAGACAAGTACTGGCTTCAGAAAATCTCCACTGTTTTCATAGTACAGGCTTCCATTTAGTAAGACATACATGTTTTTTAATTAAATTTCCCATGAAAAACAGTGGTTTAAATTGAGGGAAACTGTGCCTCACAAAAACTCAATAATATTGTTGAAACCTAAAGTTTCTTTGAGAAGACAGGAGTTTTCATAAAAATCCTAAACATTCATTTCTCTATTTCTGAAGGTAAATAAATCAGCCATAAACCCTTCATTAATTGCTCCTCAGGCTTACCCATTTGGATTTTACCAGGTGAAGGATCAGGAAGGGCAAATACTATATAGTGCTTCTTCATGGGTGTTTTCTACAGCTGTGTACTTGGTAGCAGTGGGGCACCTGTGGAGAGGTGCAGAGCTGGTGTGCCTGTCTACATTCAGGCTGCAGTGTAGGGTGTTCTGCAGCATTCCCCATGTCCCTGGTCCCCCATGACTCCCCCAGCCACCCAGAGAAGAGCCCAGGGCTCCATGTACCTCCTTTCTATCCTGGGAAGCTAGGGAGGAGGTGAGGGGAAGGTGATGCATTTCCCTATCTCATCCTAATCTGGAGCTAGAACTTGACCTGATTGAGTACCTTCAACCAGGAACTGTGAAGCTCTCACAGGCCTTGTAGTTGAGACCAAGCTGGTCAAAGCTCAGGAAAAGTCAAACAGAAGAGCAGCAGAGGGAACCACCACGTTTTACATCACAAACAGGCTGTGCACTTTGGTAAATATCCTGACATGAGCCCTGGGAGAAACCCAGGCACCAAATCTCTAAGCAGAGGTTCTGGAATTCCAGCTGTCCACAGCTGTTCAGAGCAAATATGTCCAGTGAGGTCTCTGTCAGGAGAAAATAACTACATCTACCTCCAGTTGAAAACAATTGCTATGTCTAACTCCTCACACTTCCTTGATATAGCTCTCCAAGTAGCTCACACATCTATACCACAGCCCAACGTTTACCTACTTCTCACTTGCAGCAGTGCAATCTCACTCATTCACATATAAACAGCAGCTGTATTTACTTTACTGTTTTTTAGTAAATAAGTGTCTTTTTTTCTTCTTAGCATGTTCCAAATGTATTATTTGCCATGTCTTGAGTGAGTGGTGTTAGTGATAAACTATCGATTTCCAAGTTTGCTGCAGTAAAATCAGTACCTTATATTAGCACAGTACCACTACAATGTCTTAAACTATTTTGCTCACCTTGTCGGCTCTCGGCTCTGTACCAAATGTCTTGTATTTCTTATAGAAATATATCACACAGAAACATGGTAAGTCTGAAGGTCTACACAGTAGCAAGATACCTGTGAAACTGGATGACTCCACAGGATCATTTCCCTATATTCCATGGTAGCAAAGGAGCATTTAAGTACAAAGTGGAAAGGTATTGTGCTTCCATCTTCCACTCAGTGTGAAAGCTACATGTTTCTTTCACACACCAGGTCCTCCAAGGCACTGACTATTTGTGGGTCCTAAAGGTGTTATGTATTTTACCTACCTAGGAGCCAACATAGGCAAGAATGCTGTGGATGTTTCAACACTAGTGGAGAGTTATACTGGGCTGCTGTAAATTGTACACTTCATCAAACAGTCCACTGGCAAAGGAGAAGCATGTTTTCTGTATCCAACTTCATGATACCTTCAATTTCAAGATTAATAGAAGAATGAAAGGCAAGTGTAAAGAATAGTACGCTTGATTATCTGTGATAGAAAATGCATTACTTATACCTATATAAGCTGAACAATTTATTTTTTTATGTTGAATATAGATAAAATTATCTTATGCTGATGTATGTATTGATCTGTGGGTTTTCTGCCTCCATGCAGTTCCATAATGCAGAGTTTCCATGCATCAGCGATATGGCACAATTCTTCATCTCCTTTAAAATGCTGCTAAACCCAGGCTGATTCTACACCAGACAGCTTTTTGGTAGCGTGTAAAATTGCCTACTACCTCTCTCCAAGGTTCAGGAAACTTGAATCTGGAATTAAATAAGTTCTTTCATACTTCCTCGAGTGTTTTAAGACATCATAAATTGGGCCTGCCACAGGAAAAGGCCACCTTGTCCCCTTCTGCACTGCTCCAACCCTCATGCTAGCACAAGTCTTTGGGCTGCAGCATGATTAACTGGATTAATCACATATTTATCTATGATCCAGGTCAAATATTCACAAATTTTTACTGGGTTAGGTTTAACCCAGATCAATATTATGCCAGATAAAAGTTTATGTAAAACTACTATGGTAAAGTGCAAGTCATCTGTTGACACAAAATCCAGATGTCCTTTCGTGTCTCAGCCATCACCATCTAAAAAGCAGTGCAGATACCTTGGCAAGAAAATGAACAGGTCCTGCAGGGCTAACTACCTCCTCAGGTTACCACATTTAGCATAGTTCCATGTTAATTAGACTACTATTCCTCTAAATACAGACATTTCTTCCCCACTTTTGGAGGTATCAGTTTTTAATGTTTACCTCTGTTGTATAAGGCAAGTAATTGTAAAGGGCTCAAAAGGTAAGCACTAAGTGCTGAATACTGTTAGAGGTTTTTATTCAAAATGAGGGGAAGATCTGTTTGTTTTTTCCAAGTTGCTTTCTTTTATTTATGTTGACGCCTTAAAGTTATGGTATCAACTTTAGAATCCACATTCAGAAGTGAGGGGTGGGGAAATCAGGGCTTACTACAGCAGAAGAATGCTTATTGTTTCATTAGTTTCAAGTCCAGGAGACCAATGTACAGCAGCAAGGCCAAAACTGCCAACTCATGTTCCAGAATAGTGAATGGTAAATCATCAGATATGGGAATGGTGAGGGTGGAAAGAATGGAATTGTTTACTCCCTTATGGCTTTAATTGAATAACAAAAAAAAAAAAAAAAAAAAAAAAGGAAAACTAGTTCTAGCAAGAAAAGAAAAAAAAACTTGGCTTATGTCTGCAACAGCCCTAGGTTTTGGACAGAAGCAATGTAATAATGTATAATTATATAACTTACTTGAACAGTTGCTTTCCATATGGGAAGTAACAGATTTGCCCAGCTGCATTCTGGCAAAGCCTGAATCTACCATTATTCAGGGTATAACAATTTTGCTGAAATTTGGAAGTCTTACAAAGGTATCTACACATTTCACGGATGGTCCTTGACACTGCTTCTTCTCTTCCTGAGAATAATACATGGCTTCAACCTCTTTTACAAGAGGTCCTGAGCCATATTTATCTCCCAGGATTGTCAGTACAATTGTGTTCTGTCTACAGATGACTAAGATTGCATTCCTTTCTTCCTATGATGAAAGAAAGGACAGAGCTTCAGGAAGCATGGAAAAGATGCCTTTGAAAGTCTCATTTAAACATTTTTATCTTGTATAATCCTCTAAATACATAGATTTAGTTCAGCTGCTTTGTGACCTTCATCCCAGGTTATCCTGTGTCTTCTATATCAGTATCTGAAGTGAAAAGCAACAGAGTCTTCAGTAGCCTCAAAGCAGCAGCCAGTATTTGCTGCTTATTTCAGTAGCTTAGCAATAACCACAAGGTTGATTACACTCTTTATATTTTGAATACTATACTTTCAATATTTATGAACCTGAACTAGCAGTGGTCAGGCCTACTTTTTGTCAGAGTCCTTATCCCATAACTAGAATATGAATTGATCTCACCAGGTTCCCTGCTGTCACTCTAGTGTCAAGAACTGGGAGATTTTCAAAATAACACAAAGAAAAGTAATAGGCACAGATGTTTGGCATGTATATACAGGATATAAGTTCTTGAGTGTGAGATTAAACAGAGAAGCCACAAAAACTGTCACAGTTTCAGAAGACTGATGCCAAAGTGACCTAGTTACCAGAATATCTGAGTTCTCAATGTGAGACAAATACATATCAATTGGAACTTCTCTCACAGCCAGCCTTTCAAGTATTGTACAGGACATTACTCCACCAAGAATACTTTACAGGTTCATTTCACCTAGTGTTGGAGAAAAAACAAAGGTGTCCAACACCAAAAAAGACAATGCAGTGTGAATTAAGAGAGCACCAAGAAAGTGGTTCCACAAACACCACTGTAGTCTCCTGGGGAACGCTGCAGCCACATAGCCCATAACATTTTCAGTATCCCAAAGGGAAATTACCTCAGATTTCCTGTGTTCTCGTTTGTCTGACACATGTTTTTATTACATTTTATATCTTTAAGTATTCTGTATTCCATGAAATCACTCCAAAAAGCAATTTACCACATTATGTTACTTTCTGCTATCTTTATGTATCATCAGAATTTTGAGAACTAAAACTACTGTGGTTTGGAGAATCCATGGAAGGCATCTGGCACAATTAGCAGAGCTCAAGAAGAGACTGTATTTGTTGCCAGATGGTCTTCTGTATTTTGCACAAAACAGTCGTTGGATAAAAGACAGGAACAGAACCGGGACAGGGAAGAGAGCTGAGGCATGTGGGTGAGAAGTTTGAATCCTAACAGGCAGACAAAGGAACTGAACCGGTCTCCATACATCCTGGCCAAGTGCTTTACCCACAGACCAGAAATGGTCCAAATGTCATCCCCAAAGACAGCAGTCCCGAGTGAAGGTCCCAAGGGGGTGGAGAAACCTCCTTGAAGCCCAGCTTGAACCATATGAGGGTCCGAATTTAACATTCACCCTATCTTTCTCTTTTCCCTATGCTAGTTCTAGGCAGCGCTGTGCTTAGTACATTAGCTGTTTTGGATCTTAGTGTCTTGCTCAGTGCTTTGTATGCCAGTTTAGATACCAGCTATTAGGTTGGCTCTGATCTTTAATTTGCAGATGAGTTTTGAATCCAAGTCTTGACCATGATTCCTGGCTGCCAGTGAATACTGGGGATGAGACCAAATTTGAGGGAGGCATGATTTTTCCCAAATGGTAAAAACACGGAATCATCCTGTGAAATAACAGCCTTCCCCACACTGTGTATGGATCAGCCATGACAATAAAGAGACGCAGCTCAGGACACAGGCTCTTGTATGAGGAAGGAACAGAAAGCCGGGAAATACACCACAATTCATGCCTTAAGGAGCAGCACTAAAGCAACTAAAACGTTGAACATACTGTCTTATTGAGGCACAAAATACTTCCTCTACAGGGGTCCCACTGTACAATCATTTTCTAAAGTGCAGAATTTTGCTGACTTTACATTCCAGTAAGTGATCTGGAGTAGCTTACAAATGTTGCCGTATTTATGCAGAGGGAATAACTTCAAACTGCCAGCCCTCCACAGACCATGAAAACACTCCTTCCCCCCAACCCCACAGCTCCTACTCAGTGTTTTGTGAACTTAAGGCACTGACAATATATTTTAACCAGTTCTTCAACAAGTGGTATTCTAACTTTCTGCCACTGTGAAAAATTGCAATTCCCTGTGCTTTCAAAACAATTTAAAGAAAACTTCCTGTAACTTGGCTGTATCCATTTGATACATATGAAGACAGAGATGCACATACTCCTAATTACAAGTTTTGAAAGAAAATAAACCAAGGTGCTGGAATATGCAAGCCATACTCTGGCCAAGGACGGGTTAATGAAGTGCTCTGGGCTCTGCCCCCCTATGCTAGTAATAGGAATCAGGCTTGCAGGGAAGGATTTCTTGGTGACTGGCCAGGAAGAGAGCCTATAATCTGCAAAAGATGGGATCTGGGGCTGAGTCAGAAACTGCCTGAGAGTCTTCTGCCTGTCAGAGCCTCACTAAGAGAAGCTAAGCCTGCATGCAACAACTGGGGATTTGTTACCGAGACCGTCTTTGTTTGTCGTGTAGGCAGTGCTCTGCTTAAAGTGAGGAACAGCCAAATAAAATGTGTCATACACTTCAGCTATGCGACTTTTGGCTATGAGATTGTGGTGATCTTATTACAATCACTTCTTAAGTTACAGTGGTCAAAGGCACATGAAACGGGGACATTTCTTTATCGTTTAGTCAACTCCAAACAATCAGCTGCCTTCACTTAAATGACAGAGCAGTGCTGGAATTGCAAAACAATGGAAGAAAAAAAGTCAAAAGTTTTATTATTGGGGAATCTGGTAAGGTTTAAGTCACAGGAGAAAAGCAGTTAGCAGAATCTCTTCAGAAGTGTCCATACCAGGTCTAAAAACAGATGAAAGAACCTGGCTGAGAGAAACTGAGAAGGGCTATAAAAGGTCCATTATTACAGTAATCTTTCCATTGGAAGAAACTAATTGTGATCAGTGTTCAGCACATCGCTAGCTCAGACAAAAATCATCCCTATTGAAATTTACAGGGACAAAAGAACAAACATGAACATTTCATGTATTCATTTCTGATCTCTCAGTTAATACACTACTTCTATAAAACCTGTAAGACGGCCAAATACATATGGAGGCAAATCCTAAATACCATTCCCTGTCAACTCAGATGGGCAACTTTCTGAGTGAAGAAGACATGAGAACTTACCAGCAGACGTCTTTAAAAAAAACAAAACCAAAAACCACAAAACTGTTGTTTATGTGTATTTTACTCGGTAGAATTATCAGACTTACCATGTCAAGAAAAATGCCAGATATACTGGAAAAGTCTTTTGTTTTCAAATCATCTGCAAAAACTAACTGTCAGAAAAAATGCATGGTGCATCTTCCCATTTTAACATTTTACAAATGCATTCCAAAAACAGTGATATCATCTTTGTGCATAGTTAATACCAAGATTGTGATAATACTCTTGATAAGCAAAAAAAAGAGATACCTACTTGTAATTTCTTCCACAAGAAATAAATCAGTATTTTTCCTCGTAAGGTTTTATTACCATTTTTACAGTTCTTACCAAAGTTGAATAACTAGCAATCAAAGAGCCAGAGTGCCCTCTGGTGGTCCTACATCATCAGTAGTACTTCATTTTAGAAAATTCTTGTTCTTACAAAAAAAACCACCCCACACCTGGGTTTTGGGGTTTTTTTCTTTCCTGACTATTCTACACAGAAATCTTCTAGCTATTAAGCTAATGTTCCTAAATGTTCTCTTAACAAAGATATTTTTACGAGCTAGACAATTAAGTATGTAGACCCAGACTGTCAAAAGTCACCCATGTAAAATTAAGTCCAGAAAATAAAGCTCATGCTTTATGTCCACCAGTTCCAGACATCACAAAAACCTGAAATACAAACCACAGCTTAGATAAACTTCTCAGAGGTTAACTTAGTTTGATAACCTAACCATCACATTGACATGACAAAGAAGGTAGGAGAGAGACTTAACCCTCTGCATTAAGCAGAAGTAACCATGTGGGTAGAGAAATTGAAGAGAGACTTGCAAAATTAATTCTGCTGTAGCGGAGAAAGGGGACTTATTCCTTCCAGGAGCTCCTGCTCCTAGATAACATACATATTTATCTGCTAGGGGCCAGATATCAGGCTGCGTTGTGCAGTGACCTTCAGTCACCGTTAACCAATTTGGAGCCCGTATCACTGTTCTCTCAGATGCACTGCAGTTCCTTCAGCAACATGGCTACAATGGGAAAGCAGCTCTGTGCTGAAGCTAAAATAGACTGGGCTGAGTTAACTTCCAAAGGAATTTCACCCTGTGTTGCAAAGAAAAGGAAAGGATTTAGTCCTTCAATTTGTCCATCCATCGTCTGTTTCTTGGTTCCTCATGGACTGACTCCAGTTTTCACTCAGGATGGCAGCTTCCCCTACAGCAGAAAATGGACAATTCAAAACTAAAAATGAGAGATTGTTCCCCCGTTCAGATGAAGAACATCCTGCAAGCAATCAAAAGCAGATGGATATTTTAATGTCTTGCTCTTGTAAGTTGCCAGTCACGTCATGACTGCCAGTCATGACTGGACCAACGTCTGTTTTGTAACTGCCATTGCAGGCAAAATAGTAAAATATTCTGATAAAGGATATAAGCTGAGCTGTGGACATGCTGCTACTAGGTCACCACAGGCACACTGATGGTATAAGAAGGAAATCTAAACTTGCAGAACTGATTCAAGAATAAACAGACAGCACCAACATCAAAGACAACTAATTCAATGTCTACTCCCAAGAACAGTACAGCAGAAATACTCACTGAGAATACTTCAGATCTCTTTCCTAGGGATCTCAAACATTTTATACTTAAGCTCCAACAAACATTCAATTTAATTTTTCCTGATGTGTCTAAAGGTAACAAAACTAACACTGGCACTCATTTCTCAATGAGACTAAAAAACTAATTTTAAAACAAAGCAGAATTAGTGTTAAACATATACATTTTCTGAATATCAGATCTTTCAGTTCCAATAGAGTTTTACCCATGATTTAATACATTACCTACTGCCAAAATTTCCCAAATGGAGAGGAAAAATACCCTCTCTGGGCAATCTGTGTGTAAATGGAACAACTTATTAAGGAGTCCTTAATTGAGAACACATAAACAAGGGTCTTAGCCACATCGAACCAATTTCTTGAGGCAAACTTCATGGTCTGATTTCCCAGAAACACACTGGCAAATTAACAAAATGGAATGTCTTTCACTGCTTTGTTTTAAGCCACAGAAAACAATGTTGGGCCACACCCACCAAGGGGTCAGTTTGATTGCCTCTGGCATTAACACAGCTGTAACAATTAACACAGCTTGGGGGGGGGGGGGGGGGGGGGGAAGGAAAAAAAAAAAAAAGATCAGGTAGAAAGTTCTGCTTAGCAGAATATGTGACAGAGAGGCATCAATTCAATTTTCTGTCCTGAAACACTTGTGGTGGGTTTTACATTCTGTGTTGCTGTTGTTGTTGTTGATTATCAGCATCATAATTATCCAAAATTTCCTATTTCCTGTTCCTCAGCTGAAAATCATCATCTTAATGGTGATTGATTAGTACAACTCTGCCAATACTCCCAGCCATATTTGCCAATCTCAACTGAAGCAAAAACATGTATTACTAAACCAAATGGAAAAAAACAAAAAACGAAAACATGGTTCCTGTCTGAAAAGTGGTTCTGTAAAATAGATAAATAAGAATTATTTCTTGCTTAATATGAACTACTTTCTGCTGCTGAAGATGAATCTATTCACACTAGCAACATCAACATCTTCACTGCTTTTTTTTCTTTACTAATACAGATGCTGTGATCTGTAAATTGTATGTGGTGAGGTGCGGACAGTTACAATATGTCAATGCTTGCTAATTTCAAATATTCTTTTTGGCTTGTTAAATCAGTGTTGTATCAGATATTGTATTCCATAACTCTTCCTGATACTGCCTCAAGGAAAGAATTTTCTGATGGTACCACAAAGAGAAGTTTAGCACACTGCTGCTAATGAGGCAAGATTTGGAAAGGAACATTGAGGCAGTACACAAGAGATTCTGCTAAATATTTCCTGACTGATACCTTTAAATTAACCAAGTCTAATTCTAGTCTCAGATATATAGGGAGTTGCTGACTAGCAGAGACAGCAAAGTAGCTCTGATGCCTCTTATTTGCTTTGGAAAACCAGCTTGATTGCTGGTGGCCTCACACAGGGTGGATGAAAGAGTGTGCAGAAATCTCTACAGCCAAGAGGAAGAAACAGACCCTTCCAGCAGTGGCAGTCACATTCCCCCAGTGTCTTCTCCTTGTAGCAGGAAACCCGAGTCTTTTACCCAAGTCCAGCAACTCAGTCTTTTCTCTTCTGAAAAGGATCTCAATTTTGCCAGCTCTGACAGGACTGAGACTAAGGCTGAGATATAGCTTGATTGAGATAACCTGACTGAGAGGAAAACATCAAAGATTACAAAAGGAAGTATTCAACTAACAAAGAACTTTCATTTACATGGTATATGAGGGAATAGAAGTTCACATTGTTGTCCTTACCATCAGAAGAAGACTCCAATAGTTGGATTAAAAACAAAAAACAAACAAACAAAAAATCAAACTACAAACAAAAAAACACCTACAAACACACAGACAGGATTTAAAGGAATCGCCCTTTTCCCTTCAGTTCAGGTTTACTGCAAAAATCTTACTTGTTAGCTAGGAGGAAAAATGCTCTTCCAATCTAATGAATCATTACAGAAAATAGCAAGAGGTTGTCACAGTGGGCTATTCTTACACAAAGTGGTGTAAAACACATTTATCTGTGACGTGAAAGTCGTTGAGGCCACCTAGAACGTTCACACTGAAAAATGTGCTGCAGATATACAGAGAAATGTAGGAGAATAGAAGCAAATGTGTCCACCCTTGGAAAAGTCTTAAGTCAGGGCAAAAAACCTCATAGCAGAAAATGAGTACTTTCTTATTCCCTGTAATTGTTAATGCTTACTCAAAAGATCTTATTTTTCAGTAGTTCAACTTAAATCATTGCTGTTTGTGAGCAGACTGAATGGAAGATTTTAATTATTATAACATGAAAATTATATTCATCTGAAGTAGCCTCCAGGTTAATTTTCTTATCAGTAAAAAATAGGAAAGATCAATGAGATTAATTCAGTTAGGAGAACTACTTGGACAAATGGATTTTTAAATCTGCTTTAGAAGGCAATAAAAGAAGGTAATTCCCTGAGTAAATAAGGATGTAATTTTGCAGTTAGCTGCTTGTTTTCTGACTACATACCTCCTTTGTTCCCAAAGGTGAGCAGTCTTGAAATTTCAGGCTAGATCAAATACATGAAAGCAACTGAGTAAGATACTCTCTAGGACACAGAAGAGCTTAGAAACATATCTGGTCTAGAAGGCACTGCTTAATCTAATAACTCTAAAACATACATCTAAATCAAACCCAAACAACATCAGTATAAGAGCTTCATTGCTTTTATTTGTTTTTAGCTCATCAGTTAAATCTCAGCCTCTGCAAGTCTTTTTATCTCTTTGGATTATAAAAACATGTTAAGTGGGCTAGTCTTGTATGGGTATTTCTAGGTTTCTTTCTCCTCTACAATCACTGAAGTCTTCCTCAGCATTGCAATGAAATGCTAATAAGGGCAGCATACCTGTGTCTCTTTTGCCTCCTCTGTTGCTCTATTACATAGACAATTTGAAGACTACAAACTGTAATAAACTTTCTTGCAGCATTATTAAGATATGTTCAACAACTTAGAGCAAGATCAATAGTGTGCACTTCAGATCTGTGAATGTTAAGGATTAGCAGAACAAGTCACTGACATCAAATTCTAGAGCAGCACTCCAAACTTTTTTGCTTAAATCAGTATTTGCTAAAAAAAAAAAAAAAAAAACCAACAATTGATGGACTATCTTATTACATGGAGTATTTCTAAACCCTCCTGAATCATCAGTAAACTTTTCCATATGACCTTGCATCAAGTTATTTGACCTACCTATGCCTCAGTAAAACCAGCTGGAAAAACGTGTAAAAGTGTGCTATAAACCTGGTAATGTATCTGAGCTGAGTTCAGGGTAAGTGACTTGCAAAAGCAATGAAAAGGTCTGACTGCTGCCTGGAGGCAGCCCCATGCTGCGTTACTCCTGGGAGGCCCAAGATGTGAAGACTGCAGCCAGACTCCTGAGTTTGGGCGTTAGGCAGATGGAAATTCATTAGCGCATGGCAATGTTAGAAAACACAGTAAAGGCTGTTTGTTGCAGCAGTTCTGCACCTAATCATGAAGTTATTTTGCAAAACAACGTCATCAATCTTTACCTACTGTAGGCAAGAGCTCAGGTACAAAATACAAACCCTTGTTTTTACATTCCAAGTATAGCAAGTTTCCTTCTCATTTTTCGTTCACAGTTACTGAACTATTGGGAAAATGTTCTGGTCAAGCAACATTTACAAAAGTTGCTTTAAAATGACCTTGTCTTTAGGATCTTCCAGTGCATTTTTGATTGGTTTGCTGAATTTTGAAACTAGATGCATTTCTGGGCAATACAGACATTGAGTTTAAATTTATAGAGCTGAACATCCTGTTGTGGCTGTGTAGCACAGGAAATTCACCCCATTAGTTTTCCAGACTTCTAGAAACATGGAACAAGACCTTTAGAGAATCCCAGCTCTTTTGAATGCACTGAAGGAGAACAAGAGTGCACAGATGTGTACGTTGTGGGGAGAGGGGGAATTACTCCTGCTATGTAAGTAAAATGGCCTCAAGTCGGCTCTAATTTCAAAAGCCATTCTGCTAGGCAAGGACCATAAGATAGTGGTAGTTTTATGACTTCTGTGCTTTTTACTGCTGAGTCAGGAGACCACAACCAGGTGGTGTAGGAACAGCAGATTTGATCTACATCTCAGAAATTCAGCCTCAGAAGAAGAATTCTCAGCTGTCTGAGAAATTCAAACAAAGAGGTAGGAGAAAGATTTAGTCTTTTCAAGATCTTTACAGTCAAACTAGCTGTTCAAAGCCATAGAAATCACATTCTTCAAGTAGTTTCACATCATAGATACTGCACAATGATATTTTGCTACACCCTTCTGCTTTTAAAAGGCAAGAATAAGAAACTGGACAAATGTGGTTTTCCTTTCAGTCTTAAATTTTAATCCCAGTTTCAAACAGTTTGGGAAGAATTTTGCAGGCTTACAGCTTTACAATAAAAATCATATCAATTATTACAAGACATTGACTCGTATTTCAGAACTTCAGCAACCTGTTTATACACCAGGAGGAGATGCATCTCTTTCCCTCTGCCTTCACTTCAGCCAAGTGCTTTCTGAGCTTATTGGCATTGCTCCTTCGATCTAAGTCAAGCAAACAGCCTTAGCTCAACAAGTTTTCTGACCTTCTGCTATTGGGTCCAAATTAGTCTGAGCTCTCTTAGAAGGCAAAGTCTAATCTACTTACAATAGAATAGCACCTCAGTAAGTTTTCTGCCTGCATGCATGAATGTTTTCCCCCAGCTCCATTCCAGTACAAAGGACAACACATTACCTTAAACTATATGTGCTTTAATATGATTAATTTGATTCTGAAATGAAATAGAGTAAGAACCAGGTGTGGTGTTCAGACTTTGTGTCTGGTTCACCGGTCATACTGCAGGTAGAATTGCTCAGGCTTTCCTGAGTCTACTGTCCCTAATATCCCCCTCACAGGTTGATGCCCAGAGCTAGAAAGTTAGTCTGAATCATTTACAAGTTGGAACTCAAATACAAGGTCTGAGGGTGCCTTATGCATTGAGACCTAAGTGTAAGATAGGAACTTGTTGGATAAGGACGAAGCTAAATTTCTTTGATGTTGACATCAGTTCACTCTCTCAGCTTGAGCCTATTACCACTGAACTCAAGAGAAGGATGATGGCCCTAGTGAGTACAAGACAGTTGGTCATGATATGGTTAGCATAGTTTCTTTAGACTTAGCTTTGAAATATTTCAAATATAATTTTGAATTTATTCTACAATTTATGTTTTTACTTGTTGTGATTAATAAGTAACAAAGAGGGGAGAATTACCATGGAATACATGTTATCACGCTAACATAAGAAGGAATGTATACTAAGACACCGTGGCCCTAATTTAAAATAAATTTGTAATCTGAAAATAATACAAAAAATAAAGAAAAAGTTGTTAGTTATTTTCTGCCACCCTCCAGTTACTGTTATGTCGATTTCTAGGTTCATTTTAAAGTTTATATTTTCACCAACAGGTGGAGCCATCAATGCTGAATTCATTATCTGTTTGTGACCTAAAACAACCTAAATATTTACTAAACAGTAAAAGAAAATATATTTCAGATCCTAGTTGATGTGAAAACAAGAAACGCTACACAGAGAAAAAAGGACTATTACACCGAGACAGGAAGGTTAGATAAAATAGAGGAGTGTGCCAAATGGAAATACAGTATTTCAGTATCATCATGATAACTACTTGAAAATATAGACTATTTTTAATCTATATAAATTTTTAATCTGTGCTAAAAGATTCTTTCATTTTTTAATTGATTTTCTGGTGTAAAAATTTCTATAGCCAGTAAAAGTAACTTCTAAAAATGGCTAAAGTAGCATAAAGTTTAATTACGGAAAAGGTAAACAAGACAGACATGTTTCAGAAGTTTAGACATAGGGATCACACTGGAAGAAGCATTTCTTTTTTTTTCAACTACAGCACTATAATTTCTAAAGTTTGGACAAATTATTAAATTTTAGGGCTGAATTCTACTTCAGAGAAAGTGCAACTTCCGTTAACCATAAAAATAATCATTCCCCAAAAGTTACAGAAAGTAAGATTCCCAAAGAACTTCAGAATCATCATGCCATTATTTTCTGTTTACTTAAAAACAAACTCTCTCTGCTGAAGTATCAGATTAAGACTTCCATACTGGAATACATTAAGCCTGAATGATACTTCACGTACAAATAAGTGGAAATCATTTACTTGCTGAGGTTTTGGCTTTACTTCTGTTGATAAACTGAGTAAAATATCAACACTTTGGGCACCATTTGAGGGAAAAATATAAATAATTACTCCTTACAGTATTGCATAGGTCAAAATACCATTGCACCATTTATAGTGACCAGAGGAATGAAATAAAGAAGTTTCTTCCTTGGTGCAAACCAACTGGTAGATCTGTAGACATTCCAGCTCACAGCAAATGGCACTCTGCTGGGCAGGGAGCAAAAGAAGGGAGTACAAGGAGAAAGGAGCATTTCACCAAGTATAGGAACTTAGCTAGCAGCTTGAAGGAGAGGGGGAAAAGGGTCATATCCTCAGTTTCAGTGAATCAGCATAGTCTCACTGATATTCAGTTGATGTCAACAGACACAAACTGAGAATTTAGGAAGAGAAATATAAAGACAAAGCACCTACAGGCTGTGTTCCAGGAACCCAACTCATGAATCAAATTTACCTTCTTCAGTAAATTTCAGCCTCACTGATGACTAAATAAAATCTCTAATCCAATATTGCAATCTCCTATTCCTATCATTTCTACAGTAAAGTCACAGGACCTTTATTCATTGAAGTATTTCTTACTCTTACAAATGATCCCCATTTACTTCAAAGCAAATGTGTTCACGAGTGAGAACTGAAGGCTCGGGCCACACACAAAAAATTTGCTTGTTCATCCTGAAAACCTGGTTACGTGAACTTTTCATAAATCCCTCTGTTCGGGACATCAGCACTTTCCTACTGTAAACAATTTTTCATCTGTTTTCTGAATAGGGTCAGGTGAATTGACTGAGTCAGTGATAACACCCACACAGAAAAAACAGCACAGATTCTGTTGTAGTCAAGTTTCAATCACAGAACCTCTGCAAGTGATAGCACAGATGTAGTAATAAGGTAGACCCACATACTTTATAACTGGAAAATATAAGTGAGAGAATATAAATATGCATTGACACCATGCTAGTAAAAGTCTGTACTAGAGTATGCAACCCTCCCTCCAGAGAGCCATCATGCTTCTGTTCAAAGAGCTCTGTGTTATTATTCATAATTTTGCCACTTACCATTCTATCATGAGCACCCCATTTCAGGGACAGAGCAAAAAAGTCTCTGGAAAAAAATCACAGTGGTACCTCTGGCATTGGTCTGTCTTTTAGCTAAGTTATCACACTGGTTTCATCATTCAGCTTCTACCTTTAAAAAGGAAAATGGAAATAAGAAGCTTTTGGTGTTCCTGATCAAGAAAAGTATTGCAACAGTATGGAGACAACATTGCTTTTAACTGTTCTGGGTTGGGTTTTTTTCTGCACTATCAGTAAATGTTCACTGGGAAACTATGTATACAATCCAACATGGAACCAACTGTTAATACAGCCCAATATGTACCTAATTAATAAGCCAGCACGTTGAAGTGATTGATTCTTCCCATCTGAAATACAACAAGCCATTCTGTTGGTACAACAGCAGGTAGTATTGCACCCATCCACTTCTCTCTGTTCGGCCAACCAGACAACCCGAACAGGAATAAAAGGAAAGCTAACATTTTTGTCAAAGGTGCACTACCAGGCACTACAGTACCTAGATTTGTCTGATAGTAAAACAAATGAAACTTATCTGTTGAGAATTACATTATTCTTTATGTAGTCATCCCTAAAAACAGTCATGGGTTACTGAGGTTGTTTAATTACAGTGGAGGGCATGCGGTTATCTAACGGGATGTTACTTGTAGCATATGTACTAGTACACAATAACTCTAATTCACACAAAGTACCTTCATCTTTCAAGTGTTCTGTTTGCTTTCCAATTTTCATTTTATTTTCATTTGAGGGTATAAAATTATGTAAGTACTTTACTCTCAGTAACGATAATCACCTAAAGAGCTTGCATTATCTGACTTCAAATTCACTGAAACTGGTTGGTAGAATCAGGGGAATCTCATTACATATAAATGTATTTGTAAGAGAGAGCCAATTTAAGATTCAGATGATATTTCTTATGCCTTTTGTTTTCAGATGTATTTGCCCTATGTCTTTTAAGACTGTTTAAACTGTATCTTACATTTAAAAGTATGTTACATATGCTCTTAGATTGGGCATAACAAAGCACCTAAAAATAAAGAATATTCTGTATTTGTTTATCAAAATTTTAATTTTTATATGTTTTTGGCAGCTTTCATATACAACAAAGAGTAAAAAGTCTCTTGATTGGAACAGGTTTCAAAGAATGGCAACACCCTTCCTACAGAAGGGTGCGGTATCTTGTTATGATAATTTTTTATTATACAAATTGGAACACTTACCCACTCTGTCGAAAACAAAAAACTGAAATACTTTTTGCATGGTATCGCTATATGGGAAGCCATGTGACAGTATAGTCATGACAGTATTGGGTAGGTCATAGTGAAAATAAGAATTTGGTTGGTACTAAGGTCACTGAGATAATATCTTTACATAATCTATTTTTGAAAGCACTTCGGGAATTCAAAAAACATTCATAGTAAAAGGGACTATAAGGATACAGGCAAGGTACAATTTATCGTAACATTTGTGTCAAAAGCACATGAATGGAATGATTACAATATAAATTGAACAATAGAAATATATTACCAAATCTCCTTCCCAAGTAATAAAGCAAAAGTCAAACCCTTTGATGATCTTATATGCAACTTAAAGAACAGGGATATTTTAACAGTCCATCCCCCCCCCCCCCCCCCAAACATTCAATCATTGTCGAAAATGGCATTTATGACAGTTTCCTTTAGTGTCTTGTGAGTGAAAAAACCCACCCTGAAAAAAATCCAAATATAGCATAAGCATTTTTGCAGTCAGTGGCATGTGAGCAAGAGGTTTTCCTGAATCTGCTATTGTTGAGGTCTATGTTCTTAACTAAGAGATGCCAGAAAAAACAAAATTTAATAAATGAGCTGAGACGACAAAGCTAAACTTAAGTGAGGAAATGAATTGGCAAAACCTTTTACTGACACATGATTCTGAACATATAATTTATTTTTACTTTGTTAATTGTCCCAATGTATTTAGTTTGCTATTTTATCTGCCTCTATTATACATTATGTATTCCTGAAGATAAACATTTAAAATTTTTTAAAGACATCTTTGAAATTAATTTCTCCTGCTTAGAAGCCCTGTTTCAGTGCTGGTGATACAACATTTATTAAATTTCAGGAGTACAATGAATGCATAATAAAATCTGTTGCATGATATGAGAAAAAAAGGGAAACAAATTTGTGAAGGTCAGATATACCAAAGCTTGGGAGGAGATTAAAGTAATGCTGCCAATATTCTGTTGGTTCTTAAACAGAAATCTCTACAAACATTTAATTAATAATACTTGAGAGAGAATGCTGCACATAGATTACTGGGGGAAATTACTATTTAAAACAGGAGTTGACATCAAAGAGAAATCCAACTAATCCCATCAGGGTTGTTATGTTTGAAATTCAAGACACTATCTTCAGTGCTATACAGACTGACCCAGGGAATACACTTCAATTCTCCTTAAGTTCAACAGATGGAAAGAGCTGCAGTACAAATTAATATTAATTCAATTAATGACATTGTTAATCTGTGGTAAAAATATGAATAATATACCAATGAATATTATACCCATTTTCAGTAGGCTACCTAAAGCAAAATGACCGAACTGTATAAATTACAGCTGAGCAGATCTTTAAACTACCCATGTTCTATTGAATTTTCCTATAGAATTATAATATTTATAAAATATCTGTATCTGATGCAGTGACATTAGAAAACTATGTACCCATGACATTAGAACTTGTTCTAAATAAGAGAGGGACGCTACCTGGTTTGTCAGGCTATTGAGAAGCTTAAAGGAGCTCTCCTCTAGTTCCAAGGGACAAATTGAATAAATTAAATTAAATTAAATTAAATTAAATTAAATCTCCATTAATGGCAACTACCAGTTAGGCGTTATTTTGCTGAACAATCCTCAAAATTTTGCTGACAGAGAGATCTAATCATTTCATACAGTAGATACCTCTTCTGTCACTTGGTTTGTAGCTTCATTTTATCAATTATGTTCATCAGCATCCTTCAATATCCAAACCCACTTTCTCTGCCTTTCAAGCTGATTACTGAAAATAATCCCTCATCAAGACCTGGCTGGTCACAAGCATTGGACAAACTCCTCTCACAGACCCTTGACCAAAGCAATCAGAGTTTTTACAAAAGTGCTGTAACATAATTTTGTCTAACATTTAATTTTCTGATTTGCATTCTGTGGATCACATTACCAGGAAAGAGAGGCCATAACATAGCAGCAGTCTCCTGAGTGTTACAGAGGTTGCAAATAGTTGCTGGAGCAGAGTTTTGGCTTGTGCCATGTGCTCTGCTGCCTGATTAGAAACAGTTTTATTGCTGTATTCATGAGCTCTTTGGGATATTTGTTTTATGGAAGACATTTCACTGGCTTCTAGTTTGCCAAAAAAAAAATTGTGACTGTCTCTGTTGACAAACAATTTTGTTTAACACAAATGGAACAAGAACCTTTCAGACGTACATAATATTTTTCTTCAACCTAATATGAAATACTGCGATATAAAAATTCTACATGAGTAAACAAAACTATCTAGTTTCAAAGCACTCAATACATCAAAAAAAGTTATACTTAACCTGCAGACTGAGACTTAAAATGCAGAAGCTACCCTGTTACTTTGGAGTAGTGTGAATATGTATTAATGGCACTGCTGTCAGTTCAAGTGTCTGTGTGTATCTTGGATGTGCCACATGGCAGGGAACTCGCTCTTCTGGTTATTACCTGTGGAGGTGGGAAACCCGAACCTTCAACTGGAAATAACTGTAATTGTGATCCACCTTGGCAGTGAGCCTGGAGCCATATATTGTCCCTCTGTGGGCTTCTGTCCACTCCCACAGATGCCATAGTGGTTTGTCAATACAGACAAGGAAGGAAGAATGAGACTATAAAATTAAAGGCAGTCTGAGAAAGGAACATATAAATAAATGACATTCAGTCCATTACACATGGCTATAGGCCAATACTTAGCACTTGGGTGTAAAGTGAGTGCAAACACACTTAAGTTCCCTGGTTACACTTCCCTACACTTATTTGCTTATGCCCTCAGCTACTTCATTACCTCCTGAAGATGACTGATTTCCACATAGCTAGCTTAAGAGGCAAAAATATTATTTTTAAAATGTCAAGAGGATACCATTACTGTGTTGATTTGGTTCTGTGTTTCCTGTTCATTTTGTGCAAGTCAAGTGATCCAAAGCGCGGAAAAGAGTCAGAAACATTGATGAAGGGACTTGTCTAATAGATAGGAATCTTCAAGAAAAAAAGGTGGAGTGCCTACCCCTAATTTCACACCAGTTCAAGCACAAGAAAAGGCTCATAAAAGAAATTCTTGTAAGTGACAACAACCATTTAAATCATGTTGAAAAAAGGTGAGAAGACAAGGATAAGTATACAGAAATAAAAGGAAAATATGTTGCTTTCCAGTGTCAGCTGAAATTATTCTTCAAAAGCAATCCATTGCTATAGCAATCCCCTGATGGTTCACATATCCTGGCATTTCTTTACTTCATTCTCTAAGTAGAACACATTGATAAGCAAAAAGCAGCAGTGTACATTGACATTTACATTTCTATGTGAACATGTTATCTATTTGTCTACAGAAATGTATCTGTAGACATACTTAAAGGAGTATTATGTAAAATAAAGTAATCCTTGATTCTCAAACAATATCAATTTTAGGTTTTCTGTGATTTTTTTTCTGTGATTTTTTTTTTAATGAATAGATATATATTGATGAAAATCAACCAGAAAAATCACAGCTAATAATAGAATCAGCAGATACTTTAAAATGTTATGTGCAAAATCTATTAAAATTTGTTTCAGCAACAGTAAAACTAAAAATGCGTTAATCCTTCCCATTATTATATTTAGGATATGCACTGCATCTACACCGAGAGTTTTATCTTGAAGGAGTCTGAGTATAGGCCACAGAAGTCTCAATATTTTTCATATCCTAATTCTTTAAAATATATGCAAATGGCTCAAACATAAACATCTAAAGCTGAATATGTAACAGAAATTAGCACCTTTCAAGTCCTACAAATTTCAGTAAATGAACATATAAGCAGGCAGGGTCATTTTGTTAAGATGAAGCTGTAGAAATAAAACAGGAGAACATGATCTCTCTTTAGTGTACAGTCAAGAATACATGCAGACTACTCTACAAAGACCTCTAAATTAGCACACAAGTGATACTACCCTTTAAACATAAATCATGGTCTTTGATGGACACCTGTTTGATTAACTCCAGTGAAGCTTCAGATCCTCATGCAAAATGTGTTCCAGTGATATCAGTGTAAAGAACAGCAAAGAATAAGTCATATTGACTGCAACATCATTAGTTTGGAGAGGAAAACAAAGGGAATGGAGCTGTCGGATAATAACGTATGTTTGGAGTTTAAATAATTAACTGAACTGAAGTTAACTGCAGCAGTGTAGCCCTAGAAAGCCAGAATCGATGTGATTGACACCATTACAGAAGGCAACTATTTCCTATGGGACAACAAGTACTAGAGTGAAGGGCTGCCTCTCCTAGTAGTAGCAGCAGCTGATCTGCCTTTCTGCTCCCCTTCCTCAATCCCAGGGGTAGCAGAAGCAACTGTGGCTCTCTGGCCTTCCCTCATCCTTACAGGTACAGGAGACTGTAGAGTAGGAGTAATGAAGTATAGTGGAGAAAATTCTGGGGTTTGGGAAGAAAACAGAACCCCCATAAAAGGAGCATGGATGCAAGGGGCAGGGAAGACTGCATACTTTCAGGAGAGGAAAAAACCCAATTACACAGCCTTTCACAACCCCTTAAGTCCATTGAAATTCTTTACCAGTTCTCTCTCTCTCTCCCCTCCCCACCTTTCTCTTTCCTTCTCAACTTCCCTGTTCTCTTTGGCACTCTTCTCATTTGCATCCTCCTTGTCTGCTTCAGCTTCCATTGACCCCATCCAACTGCTTTTCATCCAACAGCTTTACACCTCTCTGGCCAGAAAGAACCACATCTCCAGAAAACTAAACTTTGCTTGCACTACTGAGGAACCCTAACCCAGTTTTGCCTGTGCTCTTGAGGATCCCTAACCCAGTTCTGCCTTCACTATTGAAGATCTTTGATCTAGTTTTCAGTCTCCCAGATTTGGAAATGTTTAGCTGGTCTTCAGCTCTGGAAGGTCTAGACTAGAATCACTCTGCTTCATACAAAAGTATTTCTGCCCAAATGGAAGTCTATAGCCAGGCATTAGGATAGAGATTCACCCTAACAGAAAGCAGGTGAAGCTATAGATACCAGCTATCTCCCTAAGTCTTGCACTTCTGTCTTCATTCTGTGCTTTTTAAATTTCTCTTTGACCGCTCTGAATTTCTTTCCCACATGGACACATATTCAGTCAAACTTAAGTGTTTTACTCAGTTAAATAAACAAAGATAGTAAATTGCTTTTAATTTAAACAAAATGCAGAAAGTTGACAGAGCATCTCTTTTTACCAGCTTTCAAACTACATGTGAAATTATGTGCCTTCACCTCTCCCCAGTGACTACACTGGAGAGGAAACCTAATTTGCATTATTGTTTTCATAAATGTGTAGGTAGATATTTAGACATTGATCAGACCTAGTGCTGTACAACAGATGTTACAAAGAATGAAAGCCAAAACACTGTAACTTGCATTCCTAATGAGCAAATTTTTCCTTTTTTATTGTCTTAGTTATGGTGTATTGCTAAATTCAGATAGCTCTGATAAATGTAATGATACAGAGATCTGTGTAGTCAAACACTCTGCAGGTGTACCTCATTAATGTCAGATATGGAAGGATGGTTCCTTGGAGACTAGAGATTTATATAGCTGAATGCTTTACATATTCTATGCTGAAACAAGCTAGATGCTATGACTCTAGGCCAAGGCAAAGCCGAAGTTCACAGCTAGACTCTACAACATAACTAGCAATCAACTATCTAAAATGGAAAGCAGAACTTTTGCTTTAAAAGTATCATGGGACATAAACTCACATTTACTTTCAGGTTCCTCTGAAGCTTGAGTCAGAATCTTTTTTTTTAAGTTTCTCACAGAAAAGGGTAAAAATATTATTGCAAGAAAAAAATTTTAGTGCTTTCTCAGAGGAGGACATAACATGCAGTGCTCAGATTTATTTGAACACCAGTTCATTAGAAAAGGACAATGGGAGCTTTAGCCTGCTGTTAGTGCTAACTGGTATAGCCTGCAATTCCACATCATGTGGTACAGTCACAAACCCCTGGCTTCCTCAGACATGAGGGCAATGAGCCCTGGTGTATGTGAACTTGCCCGTGTTCCTTTCCATTTAAATTGTAAAAGAAACATCAGAACAGATTGCTCTTTGGAACTCAAGATATTATGACTGTTCCTCCCACTATGGTCTAGAATTTGCTGGTCTTACTCCTAAATTTTCCCATATGCTTCAAATGGGATGACTCATGTCTAAAGTGAAGAGATGTGATAGTGTTTTAATAGAAATTACTTCATACGTCACACATTAGATCAATTTCTAAGTCACACAATAGTTCAATAGAGCTTTCATTTAAAAATTCTCTCACCTTTTCAAAATAGCCTACTTCTAGCCTACTACTCTAGCCTCTCTAGCCTACTTCAGTTTTAAAATAACAAAAATTATTTCAGTTACTGCAAATAATTCAACTGGACTTTTGCTATTTAAAATATTCCTGATCCATTTTTGCTTCCAATTTTTCTGCTTCCTATCAAACTTACTCTTTTGTTTTAGAACTGACAGGCAAAAGTTCCATTGAACTGAATGATTCAGCAAGACACAAGTTAGTAAGAACTTTCATGGGCTGTCAGTACACAAAAATACCAGCATATGTCCACATATTCTCCACTGAAGCAAGTGGGACACAGCAGAAAGTGAACGTAAGAATGTTTCATGTACCGCTTAATATAGTACTGAGTGCTAAGGAACCTGCAAAAAGGTGGTATTAATCTGCAGCTGCTGCCAATCGAGTTACTACTTGTCTAGTGTAAGGGAGGGAATTGAGGATTCTTAAGCACTTCTGTGCAATTCTCCCCCTTCCCTCTCGCAGGATATGACTTTTGACATAATCTAGCTGTTAGTATGAACTGAATTATTATGGCTTATATTTTAATGCAAACATCTGTAAGTACTCCTGTAACTATTAGAAATTTCACTGCACACATGTTCTAAAGTCTGACCTCTTCAAGGAAGAAAAAAGAAAGGTTAGATTCCAAATATAGAAGGCGTTTATCTTATAAATTCTTAATAGGAAGAGCTGTAGTCAAAAATATGCAGTTTTTCACTTGAATTCATATGCATCCATTATGGCTATTTCAAGACACGCAGCAATGTGAATCACATGTCCAGCTTCAGGAGTGGACTGCAAGACTGAAACACTATTGGTGATACAGAAAGACTCTTCCCCACTTAGAGAAAAAAGTCCAGCAATTTTTCTGAAGTGTCTCTGCATACGTTACAGAAGGTGGGCTCATGCAAAGTCAACCAATTTAGGAAAGATGCCAGAGATTCATATAATTTTTAATTTATATGTTGAGAAAATAATTCCTATGACAGTGTCCCCAGTCTGTTGGCTGTGTGACTTTAGAGCTATGACAGGTTCAAAGGAATGTGGGACAGATGAATGGTGGATATGATTCTCCAGGTCCACTTAAATCCTCAAGGCAAATGTTCAGTAGGGATTATAAATTGGGACTTAGATCCTTGAAAATTACTGGAGTGACTGGATCTGTTTTGTTCACAGCTACTGTATGCTGTGTTACTCTGACAGGCCAAGGCTGAGCCGCAGGGAGAAAAGCTCCCTGGTCCCATTGTACTGGCTGCTGCCCTCTGGTTCAAGGAGAGACAGAAGTGTCCCCCCCCAGAGCACATAAACTTGCTCAGCACTGAAAAGGTTCTGGAATGCTGTCTGAGGCAGCCAGAGAGAGGAAGCAACGCACACACAGTAAGTGAAAAACCTTGTAACAGCGACTTCGCTGTTACAAGCCTCAGAGGTGATGAAATCCTCCCACACACTTTTTCCAAGGACACGCAGGATATTCTGCAGAGGTCTTGGCAGCACATCAGGCCATGGCACTCTACTGGAAATAACAGCAAACCTGAAGTCACTTCATGCAAGGATACAACATGTAGTGAAGAAGACTCACATACAAGTATTTTTTTTCTGTGTTACTCTGCAGATAGGGTATTTTCTGCTTGGTAGAAGCTCATAGTTCTAGTTTGTGCTACAATAAAATTAACTTTTGTAGTTCAATGGTCTTTTTATATCTTAGGGGAGAGCTTCCCAACAGGAAAAATGGATCACAGAGCGACCTTTAAATTCTGGATGCACTGATGTCCTGTCCCAGCTTTTCCTCCTCTGCTTTGCTGTGGTTTTTTAGCTGCTAATATAGAAATAGAACATTTTTACAAGAGTGTTGGCTCTAATGCAACCTGAGAAACTAAACTGTATAATTATTTTCTGTTCATACTAAGACCAGCAACATTTCAGGAGTATTGCCATCAGCAGATCTTCTTTGCCCATGTCAGGAAGCATGCAGCTTTGAAGTGAGAATAAAGTGGAAGCAGCTCAGTTAAAGGAAGAAAAATAACAAAAGAAAGTAAAACAAGAAGAGGAAACAATGAGGAAAAGCAAAGACTAGAAGAAGAAAGTAACAGGCAAAAAAGAATTAGCTGGGTATGCCATTAAAGAAAGAAAAGAACAGAGGGAAATTAATTCATCTGTCAACACAAAAAGAGTAGCAACCAGCATCCTGAAGAATATGCAGGTCTTGGATGCTGGTACCAACACCCAGTCATGGATGTGGAAACCACGGAGTATTGATACATTCAGTGATGTAGATCCATACAATAAATTGAAATTAATCTGTTAAATACAGAGTGAGATTTTCAAAAGTGTTTATCTCAAGACACAATAACAAAAAAAGGGCATTTTACTACTTGTGTTCAGAGCAAATTAGATGGACACAGAGATTTTCTGAAAGTCCAACACATAGGGCTTAACTTGTAGTTCAGTTATACTCATGTAAACCAGACATCCACTCAGGACAGCTAAATGACATTAGATCAGATTCAGACCCTTATGGCTTTGACCCCTGCCAAGCATACCAGGTTCATTTGAGAATAGAATCCATAGCAGACTGGGACCTTGGGAGGCTATTTGATCCACCCATTGCCAGTAGGCAGGATCAGATACACATAAACCATCACTCATTAATGTTTTTCTAACCTGTTCTTAAAAATTTCAGACAGGCTCTCTCTGAGACCTATTCCATGTTTATCTATCTTAGGCACAGATTGCCACTAAATATTTCATCTCATAAAAACATGGCCTCCGATTACTGCTACCTAAATACAGTGGATTTTACACATCGTGAGTGAATCGCATTTTTAAATACTTCAAAATTTTGCTTGTGATTGGTCAAGATACTTTAAAATCCTAATATTATCAGCTAATTCTAATATGAAATTATTAAATCTAATATTACTTTCTCCACAAGAACTTTAATGAAATATTCTATTCCATCATTCAAGTTATTAATAAAGATATGAACAATAATGAACACAGGAGAGACTCCTGAATAACTCCACTTGGCATATTTTTCCATTTTGTTGGGAACCTTTGGTACATGGTGTGTGACTTTCCAGCAAATTCTGCATTCACATGATAGTAATTTAATCTACACCAATTTGAACTCTTTTGCTTAGCTGAATGTCATCTGATACAGCGTCAAAAGCTTTATTAAGGTGCATGTGACATGTGCTGGTTCTAATCTACACAAGAAATCCTGCCAGACATGAAAATTAGGTTGCTTTAGTATGATTTACCTTGAAAATTCCATGTTTGTTCTTTCTAGTTACTTAATTACTTGTTAGGTAACTGCAAATAGATTAGTTGACTACTTGTTCTATTATTTTTCCAAGAGTTTAACATGGGATGACTCATGTATAATTTTAATAATTTCATTGTGGAGACAGGCATGTTCTTCTTCCATGTATCTCATCCCTTCTTCAGGAGTCCTCAAATACAGCTGCCAAAACTTTAATATTCCATTAATATTATATTTCTTAATTTTATATTCAGAAAGAAACCATAAAGGTACGGCTATATGAATAACAAAAGATATGAGCTGTCATTTCTTAGCATAAAAGCACATCTGGCAGTGCATATCACATCTTAATAAACCCCTTTAAAATGTTCACTTTCGCATTTCAGATGATCTGTCAGGGTAGGATACTTATTTTTATGATGAGGATATATAGGTCGCTCATTTTTAATCTTTAGTATTGTACACTGAAAGTGTCATACATATAATGATTCTGCCTAGTAATGTTTTACTTAGAGTGTGTATTATAGAATGACTGACAAGCATACAACTCAGTACAAAAGTGGTTTGTAATATTCTTTGTAAGCCAGAGTGTAGCTGTTAGACAAGTAACACAGCCTTTTAAGAAAACATGGAAAAACAATGTTCCAGGTAAAAGTTTCTCCACATCCTTGAAGTCTCACTCTATTTCTAAAACAAACTCCAAAGGAAAACACATTAACTCAAACAGGTAGGCTGCAGCCACTTCCTGGGTTTCGATTCAAAAGAGAATCCTGGGTCTTTTCCCTGCAAGCCCCAGGCATCCTTACCCCACAGAACATTTGCTACAGCAAGGGCAAGCACCAGATTGCCTCCTCTTTCTCCATGCCTTTTTGTATTTTGTACTAAACAATTTGTCTAAAACAATAAAAGGGCTTTTTTGTCCCTTGGCTTATAGATCAAACTCTCAAACTGCAGCCATCTTAATGTTGCTATCTTAACAATAGCAACAACCATGACCACAAAAGTACTGCCAGTATTCTATAAAAGATTATCTGCCACAGCCTTTTGTGGGAACACAACAAAAGAGTGTGACTATCCTCTCAGTGCAATAACTTTGATCAAGAAGTTAATAAATTATTTTTTAATTGCAAAAATCTGTGCATTTTATAACCTATTTTTGAATAAAGGGTGGGGACATGGACAATGAAGTTGAGTGCTACAGACAAAATTAACCAGTCTCAAAATCAAAGTGTGGAAAGCCTGTCAAAACTGCACTTGCTTGTAGGTTTCATAACTAGTGAAAAGGCATTCCACCAAAAAGCACTATCAAAAAGTTGAAATGAAAAGCATTAGAGCAGCAATTTCAAATTAAGCTGAAGAGCAGATTTCAGATATTACATGACCTGAATCCATCACAAGAAAGCATCATGGATATGTCATTGTCTTTTTTGCATGGCAGTATCATAGGCATGATATAATTGCAGCTGGCTCCCAGACAAATAAACCTACAGACCTGCTAAGAGACACTGTGTGGAACTATGTTAAAGAAAGGAAAAATGCCAAAGCAAGCATCAACACTTCAAGAACACTTTTGGAGATGGCTTTTTTCCTGGATAAAAAGCAGAGAAAAAAAATCTGTATAAAAGAAAGGACAGGGCAGTAAAAAATGGAGGTAAAAAGGCAAGAGGAAGTATGTGGATAATATTGCCAAAGAAGTTGAAGTGGTTGCTGAAAGAAGTAATAGTAAATCACTTTATCAGCATAACAAGGTCCCAGCTAACCAGTTTACACTATCTGGAAAGGTTGTCAAGGATAAACAGAAAAAAACTTCTAACACAGAGAAAAAACAAAAAGTGTCACTTTACAGGGACTAACTCAACTAGCATCACATGACACTTCAACAAAGAAATTACATTCCCAGAACTAAACATTAAACATGTCACATCACGAAGTGAGGATTGGAAGACCTACAAACAGTTAAAATTTGCAGAAGTGAAGGCAGTGGGGGAATGATACAGGACCAAGAAAAACCTTTAGTATAACAACACTTGAAATTAAGATACCAAAAAAAGTGTCTTACATGAGTGTGACAGCATAGCAGTGATTGAGGTGAGAAAAACTACGGACATAAGTAAAGCAATTTTAAGTACTTTTTTTCTTTTTTTCTTTTTTTTTTCTTTTTTTTTTTTTTTTTTTTTGAGCTGAAATAAAGTAAGAACAAGCTCCCTTTCATGTGTTGGCCAGATTTTTACCCTCAGTGTAATCATCAAAGAGAGCATCAAATACCATTTACCACTCGGCACAAACTTCATAGATTTCCCCAGCACATGGAGGGAACCACTAATCACGAACCACTATAGAACATCTTGAATTGTTATTATATTCTTACAAAAATTATTGCCATCGTTACAGTAGAACTTGCATAGTTAAACACAGGCTTGAAAGGATGGTTAATCATATAGACTGATATTAAATAATGATGTATTCTCTAAGCTATCATGTTTGGTATTGCCATTAACTTCAATATTAGAAAATATAGACATACGATATATGCATTCCATTCCACAGCAACAATAAATTTTGAAGATCTAGACTTTGTTGATGACATAACTTTAAGCACTAGCTCAACAAAAAGGTAAAGTCTAATATTACCCCCAAAAAAAGTTTTTTCTGTTATGAGAAAAACCAAAATCTAATGAAAACCAAAGCAAACTGCAACTCAATCACTTCAGTAGAAAGACAAAATGCAACAGGAAGTCAGTCAATTTCCATACACTGGTAGTGATGAGAAAATCTACAGGATTTTCAGAAGGAAATCATTAATAAATGAGCAAGGTGGCAGGTGCATTCACCAATTCAAGCAAGATTTGATCACTAAAAATCTCTAAATTCAAGACCAATCTGTGAACTTGTAACACACATTATTTCCATCACACCAGATGGATCTGAAAGTTAGACATCTACCAGAGGTACAGACATATACACCTTATCTTTAAACTTACCAATAAAGAAAATGGAAATATACAGGACATGATAAAGGATGGTCAATCAAAATTATTAAAATGACCTTTTCATAAAACTCCTTTGACGAAATAGTGTATGGGACCTAGGCCCCTCTTTCCATTTTAAGACATAATGATGAAGCCCTTTTATGCCCAAACAAAACTGATATTACAGAAATAATTCAGACTTTGAATATAAAACAGGCATATTTGAAAAATATTTGCTTGGATTACATCCTATTTATAACTCTTGCAACAGAATCACTTGCTGAGAATTCAATGTAATAAGAAAGTGCAGAAGTACAACATACTATATCATAAGTTATAAAAGAACAGGAGTCCATCTGGCAACCATGTAACAGATATTAAAAGACTATTTATAAATGGAACTTTAATTTAAAGTGTTTCTCAGATTTGATCCTTAAAAATTTTTCAGTTTATTTCAATTGGGCCAAGTCAGCTTTATAGCGTGTATGAAAATATGTAGAACTGCTTTAGGTTATTGCCCAGACATGCTGCCAAAGCCACGCATACTGTATTTGGGATTAAACTTTCCAATCATAGAAGGAAGCCCAGCTAACAAAAAATCTTCACTTACAATCCTTTTCTACAGACTCTTACTCAGTAACCAGCAGTGCCAGCAAGAGACACTGGAACAATCCATGTGCCTGCAGAGTGCAACCAGTGGCATTTTGGATACCCCAGGGCATCCAGGACTTTTGCCTGCCTAGGTCTGACACATAACAAATGGAAGAGCTGGAAGAGCTGCCCTTCTATAGCAGCAGCTGGAAACCAGATGGGATACCTCAAAGACCTAAAATAACACTAGATACCTACACTTGAGGTATCTGACTCATACTCATTGTTTTATTATTGTCAGTTTTATAAAGTACCAGAAAAGGAATCTCAATCTGATTAGAATATCTGCACAAGAACAAGACACAAATTATAGGCATTATTTAGTAATTTATACTGAGTTTAGCCCATGTGCACATATCAAACAAACAAACTGATGGAGGGAGTTAGTTTCATTCTCATGTTGTTGCTGTTAATCAGTGTAGTTGACTAATATTAGTTTATCTGCACTCATGGCACATACCATTGTTTAGCTAAAACACTTCATTTGAAGGAATATATTTTTGAATAATTTTATCCAGATGTTGGTCAGAAGCTTCCAAAATAAAAGAGTTTACAAGTGGCAGATCTTATGCCCCTTATTTATTATCACAGCTGGGAAGCAGGATGCTGTCACCCAAATATCCAGCGTAGGACCACCTGGCTTGACACAGGGAGATGTGGAAGTAACGAGCCATGTTATTGAAGTACACCAAAATGGGATTTAAAGTACAGTTTATCTTGTAGCCAAGATAGTATTAGGCAAAGAATGAGTATGGCCAGAGAATGACCACAAAAGCAAAGCACGAGGGCAAACACTCACATCCCTTCCTCTGAGTCTGACCTCTGTTAATATTTATGGACAACCCATTCATTCTTCAAGAACCTGCTACCCATCCTAATAAATCCAATCTGTGTTTCAGTCAACAAGCAACACCAAAGACTTCACAAAACTATCATGCAATGACTGATCACCAGTTTTGAAGCAGACTAAACAAGATGCTAGGAGAAAACAGTGTTAATCTCTTACCATTTCCACTATTCTCTTAGTCAAGAGAATACTTGTACTGTACTGCACTGTACGGCAATGACGCTCACTGACAGTTTTGTATCAGTAGGGTAATCTATATTTAGCCCATGGACTTTCCTATAACAGTTTACACTGTCAATCAGAAAATGCTCTTGATGAATCTAAGCAATGACAGGAGCTAAGGAACATGACCAATCTAAGCCTTTCCTTCTGCCAAACCGAATAGTTTTTTATAGAACAACTGTCTTCCCAGCTTTGTGCCATTTTGCCCCACTGTACTGTAAAATCCTCAGCAAAAATTTAATTAAAGAAAGCAATAATTGTAACTAATTATTAAGAAAATCATAATGAATATCTGAGCAGAATGAGGTACAATGCTTATTGTTCTTTACACATATGGTTGCTGGTCTGGGCACACATAAACAATGCTTGAGCTGCTTTCCTGCTTTCAAATCAGAAAAGACTGTCTTAGCATATTATATAAGGATACAAAAACTCTCATTCATGAGGAATATGTGCAAAGGTAAGTTAGTCCCCTAAGGCAGTATATACTATCATATCACAAAGCAGTTTTAATAACAGATATTCTTTTTATCTTACACCAGCTTTGAAAATATTATATAGCAACTGCATAATCTGATACACCATCCCAAATAAACAAATGAAAATATGTAATTCTTCTGTACCTCTTTACTCATATGACTCTGTAATTCTTCTAAGGGTAGACATTCCCTGGTTTTTTGCAGTCACGAAGACAAAGGCAGACTCCATTTCTGAAGTGAATTTACCTCTGTCCTGTCAGGTGACCAGTGATGTTTTTTCAGAGGATTCATTAGTGTAAAATCTGGGAGTATTCTCAGCATCACATATATATTTTACCTGATGTACCCAAGTCACTGATGAGGTCATCACAGGAATCTTAACTGAAATATTAATTTCCAGCCTCCAAATGAAAACTCTGCATCAAAATCACCTCTAGATAGGAAACAGTGCAATTACCCCATTCCTTTCATAGTTTCACTGTAGGAATCACTAACAAAAACGAAAGAAAAAAAAAAAGCACTTCCTCAAAGGCTGAAATGGAAAGAAAATAGTGTTCATGAATGGAAAAACGTACATAATCTTAAATAACAGCCAACTAAAACTATGCTATTATCATTTTGCCTGTCCAAATTTTTGGATTTTATATTTTAATTTAGTCATTTTACTTCCTTTTTGTTATCAGTACTTATGTAATAGAGCCATATTTTATTCTTACTACAAGTTTAGCTAACTAAACTTCTATTGCAAATTACAATCTTCTTCTGCTACCTGATCAGAAAGCTAAATAACTTTTTCAGTCCTTTAAGGAATTAAATGTTTGAAGATAACATGGCTGAAGTCCACTCCTACCACGTTGTGCATATAAATCATTCTTAGCAAGTTAAGTACAATTTTTATATTAAAAAATATAGTTCTTCTATACAACAGTCTTCCTCCATGAGATCCAAAAATAGTGATGGAATAAAATCAAGAGGGAGTACCAGTCAACAAATGAGTAGCAATTGGTTGTTTACATAAGAAGCTTGCGGATGCCTGTTTTCTCATGCTGTAACTCCTTTCCGTCTGGTCTTCTCAGGGCCCAGCTTGGTTCCAGTCTCCTAATTTACAGTGCTCCTGCCTTCCCCTTTTTTCTTCATTCCATACACTGTGAACATGGCATTGAAGTGTATTTCTGCTTTCAGTAAAGGCAGTTTACAGAGCTCTAAATATTGATCAGCTAGGCCACATGAAATCAGTTGTACCTTCAACTACTCTCCATCTCTATGCCTCCCTGCTAATAGAAAGTGAAGAAAAGATGGGGGCAAGTAACTATGCAGTATGGGAACACATTAGTTGGGTGATGCTTCATATTGCATCCCAGACTACCTTCAGTGCAGCATTGGAGTCCAACTTTCTTTTCCTTAGAAGGACAGTAGCAAGATAAAATCTCAAATAAGCACTGCTCAGAATTTCCTTATTACCTCAGTCCACTTCTTTAGTTTTTATATTGTAAATATGATGATTTGGGGGAAAAAAATAGTATCTCATATATCATCTTAAAATCTTCAGTAGAAATTGTGCCACAAACTATCATCCGTGTATGTGAAGGATCAGGAAAGAAACCTGTGAACAGCACAGCAGAAAAATCCCAAATCTACATTGGAGATAATAATTTACTTAACTCTTCTGACTGTCTCTGAAATCAGATCATGTGCTTGTACTTGCCAGAGAAGATTAAATCATAAGGTATACAGTTATAATAATTAGCTGATGATGATAATTCTGTGAAGATGTGTGTCATTTGTTCCTACAAAACATGTTTACTTCTGAATGTCTTTTCCAATCTGATTTAAGACACTGTGTTCTCATTTCTACTATTATAAGCATCTGTGAATACTGCTTTGGCAGTTACAGTCCTGGGGTAAATCACGAGTTGTCATTAAAATATACCATGATTTCTTTAGTGTTAAAAGAATCACTCTATAGCCTCACATTTGTTCTTCCTGCAACTCTCTGGATGTGTTGCTGGTTATTGCATGTGTATCTGCAAACGGTATGAACCCTGCCTGATAGACACAGGTACCACATAAGCTGAACGATACCAGCAGTCCAGTATCCTCTGTGTTCTGTGAGGAAGAACTAGATACAGGATCAATTAAAGCTTTTTACAGGAGACCGGTCCAAAAAATTAAGATGCTGCATGATAGCAGACACACAAAGCAGACAGTCATACACATGAGCATAACAGAAAAATCCTCAGAAATATTTGTGCTCCAAGATAATTTTCCTTACTATCCTAAAGACAAAAGACCATCTTCCCCCCTCAGCTACACACATGCAGTCCCAGTGAAGTCACTGGTGTTAAAAGAGAGAATATTTGACCCACTCTACTGAAAGAAACAATTAGCATGATTGTTATAAGAGCAAATGGACTAGGCTAAGGTGCTGCTGGGAAATGAGAAAGAGATGAGATTTTGAGCCCTGGAATCAGCAGAGGGGGAGGCCGTGGCTGAGGTGAGCCAGCTGTGCTGTTACACTGAAAGAGCTGCAAATGGGCTTAAAAACAACAGGTGCCCTTTGTCACATTCAAGGTACTCCAGACAGAGTTGAGGGCGAGCTTTAGGATGTATTATTAATATATGATACAAATATGTACACTAAGAAGGCAAATTCTAATGAAAGCTTGTTAAATGTGCTTTTCTGAATAATTATTTCTGTAACTTCCTAATGCTTTTCCTTCAAAAAAGAAAAGTAAAGGTTGCTATTTAATGCATTTCACACAAAAATGGCTTTGTTACTGGCTTTTCTGTGTGCTGCAAGGATGATGTAAATTGGCATGTGTATAAGAGACTCACTTCTGCTTTGTTGCAATTTCTAAAAATAATTTCCCCAACAATGCCATCCAAAGAAAGAAACCTGGTTTTTTTCCCCATTGTTGCAATTCAAATGGTTGCAAAACCCGGTAAAAAGAATGCCTTGCAGTCTCTCATTTCATCTTGGTCTGAAACATGATTGCTGATTTTTAAATAGTTGCTTTTCAGCTGCTTGTTCAGAATCCCTTATAGAATTGAATATGCCAGCTTGTCTCTTACAAATCTGCTTGAGGCAGATTGCTATGTTTTTAGAACAAACAAATATTAAAATACACGTATAATTCAGTTGAATGATGAAAACAAGGCAGTGGAGTGTGTTCACAGCTGACTGCAATGTTTTCACAACATTCAAGACATTTTATTTTATGAAATTAATTTAAAGCTCTGTTTATCAGAGAATTTCCATTGTTGTTGCCTTCTATCTGGAAGATCTAATCAAACCATACTTAACTGATGCAGTGAGGCTAGTTTAAGTCATATTTTTGCACTATCTTCTCCAGATATAATCAATCTAATGTTCCTGGACTATGAAGGGAGGTGTACTACCACTGTATCTGCAAGAAGGAGAATTTTGAAGGAGTGTTTGACAGAGCAAAACTGTGGCTCTAGTGATTATATCTTTTGTGTACAAATCTATTCAGTGAAGAAGTGTGTATCTTTGAAAAGGGGAACATGTAATGTTAGGTCATTATTCTTTTTCTGCACTGCATTTGAGCTCTTGCATACTAACTATTCTCCAGTTTGGGTTTTTTTTTTTTTTAAATAGTAAAAATACATAAAAATACATATATTAATAGATATATAATACATATATCAATTTTTCTGCTGAGATTTGATAGAGTATTTGGTGCAGCACTAATTGTAGAGAAATTTGGAGATCACATTAAAATTAGTAATGTGTGGCTCTTTCTTCACTAATAATTATCCACAGCTCAGTGATTGTTCCTGTGAAATAGTATTTATCAAAAAAAGTGTTGGTCATCCTGAATTTGTCTATTGCCTATTTTTGCCAGAACACCTCACCTGGAATCATTTTAGGGGTAAGTGAACAAAATAGAGAAGGTTGTAGTGGTCCCTGAAACACAAGGGACAACAATAGTGTATTTTTACCCTCTTTCCCTCATGTCAGTCTTCCCTGGAGGATTTTACTTCCTAAGGGGATACTGTGACTGCTATCTTTAAAATATTCTAGATCTCCCTTGCCTCCTATCAAAATAGTGAACTGTACCAAATGTGTTTTAAAGAATCATTGGAACAGGAACTGGTTTGTTCATAAACTAAGAGTTCTAGTCACCAAGCCAGAGAAATATTCTCTCCCAGTTGTTCTAACTCAGTGCACATTTAAGTATCTTATAGAAAATTACATGGCTTCTACAGCAGTATCTTTACAGAAGCACAAGACTGCCATGCTCCAGTGTAGTGTATGGGGCATGATCTTGGGAGATGGATGATTCAGGGTCAAATACAGATAGGGATAGAAATATCTTCCATTTCTATTTGTATACTCCATTTGCTTCATTTTTAAGCTCCCTAACCACAGGACTGCTACTAAATACAACAAAATTCCTTTATCTGCAATACTTATGGGTATCAAGTAACATCTGAGTTGTAGCTTATGTGATTGGGTCTTGAACAAGCAGTGACAAGTTCTCTAAGTAGTACATCAAAAGAAAGATTATTGTTAATGATAAATTTCAACAGAAAAACTGCTATTCCCATCCCTTTCACTTCAACCCCTGATACAATCTTCCTGAAATGTAACCAGGTCACAGTAAGCAAACGTGCGTTGGTGCCTGTATCATTCCTCTGAAACAGGCTGCTCTAGAAGAGTCAGCTGAACTGTCTGATTTCTTCTGGAGAATAGTAAATGATCTCCGCAATGTCAAATGAGGCCAAGCTAAACTCTAGGCCTTTCCTGCTGGCAACAGTTAGTAACAGCATTGTCAATCTGGGCTTGTTGCTGAAGAAATACTTGAATGAGGAAAAGATTAAAATCTCTGATTTAATTTTCTCCACAAGGGCACAGTACACTGATACTCAACTGGTGAAAGAATAAGCCCTAAGGCTTGCGACTCTGAAGGGGATAACGAGCTACAGCAGTTGACATTTTAAAGTGAGTACAATTTCAGAGGTATACTTCAATATTTTTTTTAAAAAGCCTTGTTTAATATGATCAATTAATCTCTACACTTGTAGGGTTGATCTCAAGATTGACAGCCTCTTCAAAGGAATTACTTCTGTTGCCTTGAGACATGTTTGATAGATTTTTACACACCATTGCGTAATAAAACTAAGATGTGTGCTGAAAATATTTTCCAAAGAGCACAACTGAAAAGCACTTATTTGAATGACCACTTTACAGAGTTATTCTGAGTGAATGCTTTGTCTTCAGTCAGTTAACCGAAAACATTCATTGTTGCCATCACCCATTAGGAATGTAGCTTGGTATTTAAAGCCCAGCAAGTTACAGTACTATTATTTCTGGGTACTAACACAATCTAGCGGTGATACTACGGAGCTTTAAAACAAGCTTTTAAAATTTGCTTCTCAGGAGGTCCAGTTCAGCATGGTTAGATCACTACTAGTCTAGATCTGTTTTCTGCATAATGTAACAAAGTATGTAGATATATGCTTATGAAAAACAGGAAGTTAGTAGTTTGTGTCAAAAGGAGTTCCTGACCACTTTGAAGAGCTTTAAAAGGACTAATGAAAGAATAATTTTATTTCAAAATTTTGTCCTTTATCAACCAGTTGTCTTGCCCTGTAGCTTTTTAAAAGGAACTGCATAACTAATGTAAGCAGTTTTTATTTACATAAATGTAAACAAGCAGTACATTAGAGTATAGGATGTCACAAATACTACATGTGGTATCTAGTTACACCTATCTTACTCTTCAAAGGCAGTTCAGTAAGAACTACCTTGTAGCATCCAGCACAAGTTTTATTCAAGACTTGTATCTGAGCAAAGACTTCAGAGTTTGTTAGTCATACCATGTGTAAACACAATAGCCTGATAGGATTTGATTTAGAAAGCTGCTGGTTCTTTGCAACAATATCAAGCCTTAGTATGTTAATTCAAGGTTCTCAAATATCTAAGACAAGTTGTTTTTTCCTTAAACTTCCTTTTTGACCTTTTCACTGGCATATCCTTTAGCCTTACACTCTTTTCCAAATAATCTCAACTTTTTCTTGACTCACATCCAAAATATTCTTTTTGAACTCTCTCAGCAACAATCCCTCCTCTGCACAATTTTGTGTTATCTGCTCAGTTTTTCTTGTTTTCCTTGACATTCAGTAATCAGCAGGCCTGGCCTGCGATCAAATAAGTGTTAGAGCTGAGTACCCCTGAACAGATGGAGTGGCTGCTGACATCACAGGGTCAACTGCAGGATAGATTTTCCTGGAGCCTTTGGTATAGCGTATCAAACAGACTGTTAATTGCCATTGTTCTGATAAGTTATGTCCATTATTGTCTCATAAGGTCATGGAAAATTTTGTGGTCTGAAATTGGTGGAGCAAAAATATTTACCAATGGAAGAAGTCTCATTACTGAAGTTTTTAATTCACTGTTTCTTCATTCTGAAGATTTTAATTCTGGCCTGTTTATAGCAGGCCAGATTGTGACAAGTTTTTATGCAATGCACAATACAGGGCCTTAACCCTTATCCTCAACACCTCCCAACACCTGTATGGGCATGGTATTCACCATACAAATCTCCTGTTCACATTTCCTCTTAAGACTGTCTTGTCCCAGTCCAATTTTAAACATTTAAGAATCAGAAAGTACGATCAGTTCTAATTAGGAACAACTTGTATCTTAAAGTTATTTAAGGTCTCATTACTCTATATATACAAATCCAATAGCTCTCTGTGGTCAGTTTAGGAATGTCCAGAAAAGCATCCAACCCAAACAGTCTGAGACCCTAAAAACTTGTGAGCTAATGTTTTTTTCTCCTTTGTTTATCAGGAAATTAGGCTTATTTATACAATTTAAATTCAGGCATGATCAGCCTTTCTGTATACATAAAGAATTAGATCTGATATCCCAGTGGAGCCAAAACAGATCACATATATTTTGGAAAATAAATACATGGCCATTATATTTCTCTAATAATACAATTATGACAAGGTTTTCCTTTTACATACAAAATAACCATACCCCTTGGAGCTGCTTTAATGAGAGTTCTATCATTAAAACAGTCTGGCAACTTGAGAACTAAGAATATTGCCCTACCAGGAACATCACTGGGAAAGATTTCTTTTTTTAAAATATTAAAAATAGTATTTATAGTTTGGACAGATGTCTATGCAGCCATATTAGACACTGTAAACCTCAAGGAAAAATAGGAATAGTTTAGGTTAATACAGGACACTATAAATCAGGGTAATGGGATTATTATTCTTTGTTTTATGTAATAGCATCTAACTGCCTTAAACTGTAGGAGGCTGAATTGCTACACAGTATCCAAACACAGCAGGTCCTTGCCCTGTTGAATCAGTTTGGACATCGAAGAGGAGACATGACAACTGAGAATAGCATGTGGTGGAGGCTGACAAGGAAAGACAAGGGAAATGTTACAATAAGACATACTGCTGTGTTGGCTATACAGATATAGACATGCTTCTAAATCACATACAAATTTAATCAAACACTGTCCCTTTTGTTAATAAATCTGGATAGTAGCAACCCGCACTGACTCCTTCATCTTTTGAAATCAAAGAAGAGAAATGGGGGTGGGATAGAGGAAATATTTTCCACCTGTGAGATTAAATGCTGAAGCAAACAAAGCTGAGGATATTTTTACTCCTCTGGTCATTTAAAGTGAAAAGGAACACTGTAAAATAATACAGACCAAAATATTTAATAGGACCTGTTAATAGCCTGGTACTCTAAACATTCATCTTAATGTGCAGGAAAGGGGACCTCTAATGAAAGATAAAATGAGAAATGGAAACAACAAGGAATGAACAAGTGTCAGTAGTTCAGTACAAGAAGGGAATTGGATGGAGGAAGATGAGCTGTTAGAAACTCTGCAAGGGAAGTGAGGGAAGAAATAGAATCAATACGAAGCCTGGAAGAACAGTCAAAAGAGAAAAAAAGGAAGGTAGCATATTTTTTTGTAGAAAGAAATATGTTCAAGGTTTGGGGAGGAGGGAATAATCTAGAACAGAAAGCTATAAAATTATGAGTTATGGCCTGGAATTTCATGTGAGGTTTTGTGACTTGAGTTTCACTGTTAATAAATTAACTTAACAAACCCACCCACTATTCTGATAGAAAAATGGCCCCTCAGTTTATACTGAACTGTTTATTCTATATTTAATACTCCCTGTAGGTGATGGAACACTTGAGACTGCTGTCTGCCAACACAGCAATCTGACATTTAGTATTAATGAGTCAATAAATATGCCCTTTTTGTTATGAATAAAGGCCCAAGATGTTCTTCTGTCTTCGGTTTTTCCTATTCATTAACAATGCACAGTCTTTCAAAGCATTCCCTGTCAAACAGAGATAATGGAGATTTCATTGGCCATTGCCTTGCACATGCTGATATATCTTCTAAACAAAAGTGTCAGAATATTTACACAGGAGGAATCTGGCCAGCTGGAGGGCTTTACTGAACAATAAAATATAAAATTAAAGCATTTGTAACTGTTGCATTTAATATAAAAATCTACAAAAGATAATGACTGGATGGGTAATTTAAAATAAAAGCATCAGCAGTCAGAAAAATACAACTAAAAGTTAGTAAGGGGAATTCTTGTTCCAGATCTCTGGAGAGCACAGTTGGAACATGGCATGTATTTTTTCAATACAAAGCAATTATGGGCATCTCCAAATAATAAAAATCCATAAAATGTTCTGGTGTTCTGATTCATTTTTTTCATTACATAATGTTGAAAAGTTACAGGATCCCATTGCATGCTGACAGCTCTCCACATCTGAGAGGAACACTGGGGAGACATAAATGCTTATGTAATCAAATGCTGTATATATTTTTAAATGTACCCATTATGTTTAGTACAGCATCATGAAAATGAATATATGAACTTGTAAAAATTGAGAACTGTATTTGTCCCTCAAAGAGTCAAATTCAGTGCCTGTAGGCATGCTGAAACAACTCAAAGTGCAGCCAGTACAAGATGTGAAACATCACAATATAAAATTTGGCCTATAATAAATCATCTAAATTGACTTTTGCAACCTACTGTTGATGGTGACCATATCACACACTGTGGGAAAATCATGAATCTTTTCTTTGCATTCTGATGAAAACTTTAAATACTCAAAAGTAAAAAAGATTTCCAGTTATTTTGAAAACCAGGATGTCCTGCTTCCAGACTCACTCTATAGAGTCTAATCCATTGGAAATACTATTTTAAATTTTAAAAATTTTCTTTCCATTCAAGTTAATCAAGATGGGTTAAGCTGTTCCTAATAAGAAATTATAAATGAAAAGTTGGTATCACCCTCAATTAATAAAAATTTCAAGTTATAAAGAATAATAAAGAAACTTTCCTTAGTTTATATTTGGCTTTGGACCAGATTATAAATTGAATGACAATATGTTTAAATTTTTCAACTATAAATGAAAAAATGAGTCTTTAAAATATCAGTAAAGAACATGTTAACCAGTTTTAAAAATGCTTTATTTATAGATCTCAGAGTAGATATCCATTAGAAATCTTCATTCAGTAAGACTGCATGTAATAGGGTTTTCCTGGCATTAGTACCAAGGTTATTGGTATTCAACATTTTTATCAATGATCTGGAAGTAAATATAAAATTACAGTTGATAAAACGTGTGGAATCCATTAAGAGTGTCACACTTCAAGGAAGGAAGTAATGCCAAATTCAGAGTTATATCCAGGAGTAAAGAATGCGGGCTTTATTTATAAAATAGAAGCTGCATTCTGCAGGTAATGATTGAAAAAGATTGACAGTCAGAATGGAGGGAACACTTGCATTTCTTCTGCTGTCAAGCTATGGCTATCAGAGTGATTTTTACCTTTAGGTCTATGAATGGGGATGACTGAATAGAAATAAATGGGTGTTATTATTTGGTGTAATGTTAGTGAGATCAGGCCTGCAGTACTGCATCGTTTTGATGCCAGTAGTTTCACTGTGTTTGCAAAGCTAGAGAAGGCAATGCAACAGGCATTAAGATGATACAAGGAGAGGAGAACATGCCTTAGAGTGAGAGACTGTATGTAGGTCAACCTATTAAAAAAAAAAAAAAAAAAAGACTGAAAAGTTGATATCTTGTTGCTGTCTAAAAGACAAAAGATAATAAATTCTGTTTAACAAAAAAGATGTGGTATGGGCAATGGCTGAAGCTGAATTAAGATAAATTTAAACTGGAAATAGGGCACAGATTTTTAACTGTGATTAACTACTTGAATGGACTGTCCAGGGAAACAATGGATTTTGTATCCCCTGATATATTCACCCTAAGGCTGGAAGTGATGGTTTGGACAAATTTGGCTTGGCATGTCAGTAAAAGAGAGAAGTGAAAAGGACAGTGGTATACAGAACAGACTGAAAGATGCAGAGATGTCCTCTAGCATTTAAAAAAAAATAAAAATCTATTGATCTGTCCATACTTGTATTGTGAATGACTAAAACAATGAAACATCATAACCAACATAGGGTACACAACTGCAGTCAGCATTAAATCACTGTGGGCCCAGGCTGCCCAGTGTTCTCCAGGGTCTCAGCAGGTTGGAGTTACAAGAAATAGGGAGCTAATGGGATATGCATCCTATCTCTGGCACAGCTGTGGGAATTCACACTGTTCTAGCAGGGCTCCCTCAGCTCCTTCAGAGTCCATGGCAGTTGTGGAAATCATTGCTGTGCAGTCAGAGATGTGTCTTTCTCATTCTCTTTGGCTGCTCCACATCCCAGTACACAAACCAATGTCAGGAGGAAATGGCTTAGCCTGCCCTCACTTCAAACCAGAACTCTATCCATCCCTCTCTGCCTTTCATCAGTTTTATTTCAGTGTTTTAATTTTTAATGGGTTCAGTAGGAAGTGCCAAAATACTTTTGAAGATTAGACTTTACTGCCTATCTCTGATCAGAAAGATATCTAGATGAGGAGAAAGCAGAACTTTCAAAATTCCTTAGAAAAAATTAGGGGAAAGGTTGAACATCTTAAAATATTTGTAAAATCCTCACTGCAGGGAGGAATTAAAACACATGGTGTAATGCAACTGTTTGTCATTCTGTCTCACTGCTGCCTTTTAAAAATTTTTATATTTTGCTGGCTACCATGTCTTGATTACAACATTTTTATTCTAATAGCTAAAGGAATATTTTATTACAGTCATTTGATATTGAGTGAGCTGAACATAAAGGATGTCTGGGAGCAGTGAGATACCATTCCTTAAACTTGCTTGCTACATAAGATGCAATCAGTGTTTCATCTGTACAATTTGTATAATTTGTTCTGCCTTACTCAGCTAGTACCTCATTAGTCAAAAGAATTCAGCTATAACTCTTCCCACTGGAAAAAGAGAAATTTCAATAATTTAGTAGTATAAAACATAATGCTTTATATTTCCTTTGGTGGAGAAAATACAGACATTTTTATATACACATCTGAGAACTTCTGCAATTAATTATTTCATAAACACCTAACAGTACCCTTGTAAGTTTCCAGTTTAAAAAAAAGTATACATATTATCCTTTGATGAAAAAAAATGAAAATAAATGTGAAAACAAATTAAATTATTTACAATGGAAGCACAGATCCCAATCCCACACATAAAGTGCTCAAATTAATAGGAATTGATAGTCCACTGATATCCCAAGTATGGTCTGTATACTTAACACAATTAAAAATTCATAATCTATTCATTTTCTATATATTTTCTATATATGCTTCATAGTTTTAACAGCAATAGACTCAACAATTATAAAACATACTTCAGAATACTAACGAGTTCATTATTCTTAACCATATAGGTACAGGAAAGTAGAAGTATTGTTCCATTTATCTTCTTAGGCATTCTTAAACTGCCTTTTTATGAGTTAGAATGCTGGCCAGCAACTGAAGGGATAGCAAACAAGGAAGGAAATATTCAAAAATGTTTCTTTTTTCTATTATACCTACAAAGTTTTTAACTTCATTTGCCCAAATGAAGTCTTCCATATGTGACTCAGAAAACATGAGCAAGATTGTCATTGCTACAAAGACCTACAAGCTAAATTATTATAGGTATCAAACACTTGAAGCTCCAATACACCTTTTGGCATGCTAATTGATCACTCCTCTCTGATTAGACTACCAAGTAAATCATGTTTTCTTCATCCTTTTAGATCCTGAGGAGTTTTCTCACTGAGTTTACTGGAAATTATAAATTTTCTTACTGTCCTCAAAAAGCAATTTGCTCATATTAACGCATAGTTTGCTTTCCAGAGATCCTATATCATCTCACAGTGTTCACTAGAAATCTGACAAATACCCAATTTCTTCCTGAACTAAAAAAAAAGGCATATATTTTGAGCTTTAATAAAGTAATAACAATAATTTGAATACACTAGCTTTATTTCACTAAATTTGTATTTTTATCTCATAGAAGATTGTTTTATTGTCTTTTGTGACACACGGTGGAGTTTTACTGTTTGGAGGCCAAAATGGAGCCAGACCTCAGAAATGCATTCAGAAAGACTCATTTATTTCTTTCATGTCTCAAGAAGCCTCTAGGACAACCAAAAGGCCTGAGTGCACTACTTGATTGGAGGTATGTATTTTAGGTCTGAAGTGTCTCAAGTGTCACAAATAAAATTAAGAAAAAAAAGTGGGGAGTAACTAGTAGATATCAGATCAGGAAGTGAAGTGAATCCCAGGTGATCCAAGCCAATAACACAGTGCCACTGCAAAAAATCTTTGTTCAGTATAGAATACATTAACCTAATTGTCATGTCAAAATCATGTAAAAAATTGCTCTATGAAGAAACCTCAACTAAATTCATGCACAGTTTCAGTCACTGCCATTCAGGAAAGATATAAACATGGGGGAAAGCATTTGGAGGAGAACAGGAAGGAAACACATTCAGAAAACATAATATATCAGGGAATTTTGAAGGAATTGAGTTTATTCTAGAAAAAAGTGAGGGTAAAACATGTCTTTCAGTCTATAAAGAGTGTTTATAAAGAGTACAGCATTCAGCTATTCTCCATGGTAACAGGGAGAAAAAGACAGGAAATTTCAATTTGAAAAAAAAAAAAAATAAAAGTAAATTAAAATCCAGTTGGATATTAGGAAAAACCTTCCAAAACTGCCAGCATCAGGAAGTTCTGGAGCAGTTTACTAAGAAACATTGTATTTAGTTTATGAAGACTCAGTTAGGCCAGCTGCTCCCTAACTAGAAGTCATGACCCCAGCTGGAGTCAGAGCTTTTCTCATCTGGTATGAACAAGCCCAGAGCTCTTCTCATCTGGTATGAACAAGCCCAATGGACAGTCAGCTGCCAGAGGGGAAGGCAAGGCGAGGCAAGGCAGAAGTCACACAGGGAAAAAGACTTGCAAGCACTGCTGTGTTAGACAAACATCTGCATTTCTAAGGATCTATCTGATTGCCTAAGTCTAGTCTGCTTCAATGAAGTGAGTTAGATTAGACCTGGAGGCTCTCCAAAGAGATACCCCTTGCAACAGACGTCCTTGAGGCCTCTGCTCACCCTACATGTCTAGGATTCTGAAAGTTCACGTGCATTGGTTATATTAGATTAGACAAAAAAGATAACTCTGCTGCCCTTTCCAGTGATGGTAGATTATGTTTTTACATAATATGCAGAAAGAATATCTCAGCTGTAAAGTCAGTAGGAAGCATGCCATGCTCTTTTCTAGTTTTACTGAGGAGGAGAGACATTGCTCTGTTATATCATAGTAAAAAACCTTCTGTGTTATCATTGCACCATTATGAACTTCATATTTCACCTTTATATATTCACATTTCACCATACACAAAAACGTATCTGTGGTTATAACTCTCTATAGCACATACAAAGGAAAATCTGAATCTCACAAAATATAGCTGCAAAGCTTCCTAGCTGCTTATCCAGTTTTGTAAGCTTGTGTTTCTATTGTGCAGGCTGCCCATAGCCATTTACTAGTAGACAAAAATATCTGGGAATCTGCAAAATGACACGTGTTATCAGAGAATCATAGAACAAACCAGGTTGCAAAGGATAGCAGGAGGTTAGCTGGTATGACACCTTGGTCAGAGCAAGGCTAGGTGCTCAGAGTCATATTCAATTAAGTTTTTTATGTTTCTAGGAATGGAGAATCCACAGCCTCTTTATCTCTGTTCTACTGTCTCTAAAATGTCCCATTTCTGGAATAATGTATCATTAAAATAAGATGGACACTGAACAATTCTTAGTACACACCACTGTGTTTTAACATGTTTTTTTTTTCCTTTTGCAGGGCTTGGATATTTGGTTCATCAGGAAGGTCAAAGGTACCCAACCTTGTCTTTCACAGTTTTTCACTCCTGTGGATTTGCCCAACATATCTTTTTTTGGGTAGGATAATTAATAATCAATTAATTAATAAGGCATCTCCACAGGACTGCTCATAACGATAACAGAAAACTTTCATCACTTGACACAGTTAAGGCTATTAATTCCTTAAAGATAAGGCAGTAAATAAGCCGTGAATTTCAGATTAAGTGCTATTCGGATATTCAAGGGAATTTTTTTAAAGTACCTATTTCTTTAATTATGTGCCACTAAATGTCATCAACCACATTGTTATTATTTCTGAGCCACACTGACCTTAATAAATCCATATATCAGAGTAATATAAATTGCAAATTTTGTCCAATTTGGAAGTTAAGCCACAACTGCACTAGATTTCATAAACTCAAGGTTCCTGTCCTAAAAATTTTCTAAATCCCTTATTTTAGGGGTCCTGTTTTAGTAACTAATTATGACACACACTGAGCTGTATACCGAGTCGGCGGGAATACTCAGAATGTACAAAGCTAAGTATGTGTCTTATAATTCACCCTACCATCTGGACCCAATTCAAAACAATGCATTGCATTTACTATATAATAGAGAGAGAGCAGGAGAGAGAAGGATCATGCATGTTGCCACAATTCAATCGTTTAAAAAAATGGTTTTGTCTATGATTGTAAATAATAACCTCTCACTTTTTTCTCATATATATCTATTTTTGTTTGTCTAATAGGTAGGTAGCATCAGAAATGCATATCGAAGAAGGATTTTGAAGATGGTAGTATTGCTGAACAATGAAGTAGTTACAATAAGAAACTATGTATCAGAGTTAGCTTTAAAAAAAAAAGAAAGAAAGAAAAATCGAGGAAGAAATAAGGGAGAAAAGTAGATCCAGCTTGATAAACAGAGGGATGGACAGTGAAATACAGAGAGTCAGATTAGGAAGGCGACTGTAAATGTTTTTGTATCTTAGAGAGCTTCTCTGTGAAACGCAGGACAGAAGGGTATTGAACTGATATTGAAGTTTCTGCAAAATAGTGCTCACAGGGTTCAGACTGCTATTTCCCTGAGAGAAAATGTGCATGTGAAACAAGCAGTTGGTCTGAGCCTGTGAAGTAGATCTGAAACATTAGTGATGTTTCAAAAGTTACTGCGTATGTGTAAATCAACAGCAGGACATAATAAAATGCATCCGTGGCCTCATAGGCAAAAATATTGGAGAAAGAGAAAAGATCTTCAAAAGCTGGCCAGAAATTCCTATGGGAAAAAGTGAAGATATCCAGATATGGTAGCCATAACAAATGGTGAGAACATAAGAGTGGAAATCGGATCTCCTGAACGGTATTCCCTGGTATTTATGAGCAAACATTTTATCTTCCTGTAACCTCGTTTATAGATATGAAAATTGTGGAGATGGACCATTTAATACAACTGGGGTGCTTAAATAAAGGGAGCACTATTTCAATTGCTTTCTTCTGGCAAAATTACTGTTATTAGTGTCCTATGTAGCACAAATCACTTTTGATATTTTATGCATATTCCATTACCAAGGTCTGTGCTAAAATATTTGCCTTTGGCTTCCATGGAGGTACAAACAAGTTTGATGTAGGTTTTTTTCTGACAACTAAGTAAACAAATATTAAATAATATGGGATTAGGCTACAGCATATAACTGAAGCTTTACACAGGCATTTTCACTACTAACAAGCACATTGCTCTTCCAGGATGCATATAATTTTTCATTCCAACCATACTGGCATGAAGAGTCTTTGGAATAAGTGGATTTATTGTAAAAAAACCTTCTCATTTTTAATTCACTGGTAGGCAAGGGAGAGGTATCTTCAGGTTGGTTTACTACAGTAAAATAATCTAGACATGAGAGGGAGGATATTTTAGGAAGATTAGGATAATTTTACATAATTATGTAAAAAGGACACATGTTTTATATTATTCCGGAAGATACCATCTTAGTACTGCTACAGGGCAGATAATTACTTATTTTGTTCAGAAAGCACTGGTCCACGCAACAGCAGTGAAAGTTGCTGTTTCAAATCTTGCTTAATGAGCCACAGTATAGAGAAAGGATATCAGGAACTTGTTGCTGTCATTTAGGGGAAGTATTACAAAAATATACTTTAACACATGAAGTGCAAAATAATTCCAGGCAATTCTTGGTGAATAACAATATACAAAGTAATTTGCAGTTCATTGTTACTTGGCCTCTCTCCTGGGCTCAGTACTCAAGCAAAGTTCCCATGATTTCTGGGGAAGCAACTAGCAGGGACTGTTTTCAATGGTATCTGCAGATATAAAGTGTAATTTACTCCATTAAATCCTGTACTTGACAAAACACTTTAACACTGAGCGTAAAGCACAAGCTGGAATTTTTTATTTTATTTCACATAAAAACAGAAAAGCTTTCAAATACAGAAATATTATTTAAAGATTAGCTATACTATAAGTTGTTGTTAGGTATAATTATTTGTAAAATTAAAAATAATTTATTACAACTGATTAAATAGCTGTTTCTAAATGTTTGCTCTAATATATTTTCAAATTACACAATAAGAATTTTTTCTTTAGTCCTTTGTAAAATAGTATTGTCTGCATTTTCCAGCCTTTAATCAATAACACCCTGCTGTTACTGTTAGCCTCTTTTGTGGAGGAGAGCAAACTGGGATTCCCTCCAGAAATATAATTCCTTAACCAGCTAGAGGCAATTCTTAGCGTTCTCCCTTCACAAAGCTGGAAGAGCTGCCTCTGTTGCCCTGCAGAGTGACGAAAGCGATCAGGGCACAACCCCACCTCACAAGGATTCTGAGAAGTAACGTGTTAGTATTTTTATGTTCTTTTGGGGGGACAAAAGAACATCTTGAACTTGCTCTCTCACTCCATTCCTCAATGCTTAGGATGAAATCAGAGAAATTCTTCTTAAGCCCTATCTTCTACTCATATTCTGACTTACCTTTTAAAAACTTGCACACATTCCAAAATTTTACTTATTATGGAACTGAAGAAAAATAAATGACTGTTTTATTTCTTTCTTCATGGCAGACCTTAAAGCTGAGAATCCAATTCTCCAAGTTTAAGAATGTCTTTTTAATTGCACTGACCAGCTGATATTTTCCTAGATCTTTTGCTAATCCTGTCTGTTCTGAACATTCATATTCAGTGAGACAAAAAGAAAACTGGGTGTTTTAACAAATCAATATCCAAAGCTATGCACAGCAGCACTGTGGTACTTGTCAATACAATAAAAGGTGCCAGAACTAGTAAGATCAGTGAGCTTTAAAGTGTTTGTATATTAAATGCTTTTCTTTTAGAAGTATTTTTAAAAACAATGTCCGCATGTAATACAAGCAGAAATATTCTAAATGTATCAAATAATACTTCAGAAAAAAATAGGTGTACTTTATAGTTTACTATAAAATGGAAACCAGTGCATAATCTAAACAATATGATTACACCTTACCCTTCCAGCAGTCTCCAGTAAATTCATAGTATGACTTCATCGGTTACGAATCAGAAAGCATAAGCCTAAGCTACAGTATGACTTTTATTGCATACCTTGTCACTGATTTATTATAATCATGAAGGCCTGTTATGCATCTTGACATAACTGGGCATTAATAAAAACAGTGCTGCATTAGTTCTGCCTTTATAGATGTTTCTGGAATGAATTGGTATTATTTTGGCATGCTGTTTTAAATTGAAGATGCGTGCTCTGCTGTAATGCAGTTGAATTTTTCTTCATATAAACCACTTGTCCTTAAGAGAGCTCTAGCTAAACATAAGTTGAAGAGGCTTGTGCAGCAGGTACTAGATATTACAGTTTTAACTTAGTCTCTCTTGTTCCAAATTAACAGAAAAAGATTTTTCTTTTTGACTGTATAGAGCATGCCGGTCTCCTTCAACACACTGTGGAGTTTTCACATTGCTTTCCTGTTTGGCAATACACTGATGTGGTTTCTCATCTTAAAAGCTTCCTGACAATTCCTGGTTTTTTTCCTCAATAGACTACTGAATATTATCAGGCAGTCAGACAGGTATTTTGTGCACATTAAAGATGTACAAATAATTTGCAGATTCCGGGATTAAAGGCCCTGTCTTAAGATTCTCCTGAGAAGGAAATGAGGCTTTATCTTAATTATCTGAAAATGTAATTACATCTGCATTAAGTGCACTATGACTTTAATGTCCAACTCATTATATATCTTTTCCTAGTGAAGACAAAGCTGTTATAATCAGGTTAGACAGCAGCCAGAGTCAATATAAAATCATAGAATCACAGAATACCAGGTTGGAAGGGACCTCAATGATCATCTGGTCCAACCTTTCTTGGCAAAAGCACAGTCTAGACAAGATGGCCCAGTACCCTGTCCAGCTGAATCTTAAAAGTGTCCAATGTTGTGGAACCCACCGCTTCCCTGGGGAGATTATTCCAGTGGCTGATTATCTCATTGTGAAAAATTTTCCTTGTGTCCAATCAGAATCTCCCCAGGAGTAACTTGTACCCATGACCCCTCGTCATGACCCCTCCATGTGACTCCTACATCTTTTTAGCCACCCTTGAAATACTGGAACATGTTGATAAGGTCTCCCCTAAGCCTTCTCTTCTCAAGGCTGAACCCAATTCTCTCAGCCTTTTCTCATACAACAGGCTTCCCAGTCCTTTAATCATCTTTGTGGCCCTTCTCTGGACCCTCTCCAGCCTGTCCACATCTCTTTTGTATAGTGGGGATCAAAACTGAACAGAATATTCCTGGTGTGGCCTGACAAGCACTGAGTAGAGTGGGATATTGACTTCTTTATCTCTGCTGGTGATGCCCTTGTTGATGCAACCCAGCATCCTGTTGGCTTGCTTTGCCACTGCAGCACACTGATCACCTGTATTGAGCTTGTTGTCCACCAGGACCCCCAGGTTCCTTTCCACAGAGCTGCTCTCCGTGCTTTACTCTAATCCATTTTGGCTAGGTTCTGACTCTTAGGCATCTGACTCTTGAACCTGGCTACAAACACTTGTTCCATGTTTTACTTGATCTGTGCCAGTAACATGCTAGAAACCCCACAACAGTGTGGCTCAGAGAGAGTAATGGTACATCTCAACTTACCACAATAGACCTTGAATGACAATTACACTGTCTTCTGTTTTTCCAGGGGTACAGTAGCTATTAAAATTTATGTTATTTGGAACCTGAAAGTTGCAGATTAAAGGCACGGATCATTGTGTTAAGTCCACTACTAAAACGAGCAAAAATAATTTTCTGAGTAGCCACAGCTAGACAAAAGATTGTATCATTCACCACTACCTGAAATGGACAACAATTCAGCACTGATAAGATGCACAAGTTCTTAACTACAACTGATTATGAACAGAAAAATATTTAATTGGTAAAGAAAGCAAGCTTTAAAGATAAATATAATGACAAAACACAAGGTATTTCTGGTGCAGAAGGTGCAGATACTGTGTTTCAGTTCCTGGAGACCTCTCACTTAGCAACTTTCATCTCATCAGTGCTGGGCTTTAGCTCATCTGCCGCATCTAAATTCCCTATCATAACAGCTGCTAGCAAAAAGCAGAATCCACAGCATCTGAGACTCTGAACGGAAACATTTTCAAATCCCATGGTGTAACTGTTCTGGTGAAAACTGTAGCTAGTGGCGACTCCAGCAGTTTGTCATAATGAAAAAGAAAGCTATTCAGAAAAGCCTGAACTGGCAAACACAAACCTGATGCTACTCCACTGGGAAACACTATGGGAGTTCTGGTCTTCACTTTGCAAGCTTCCACTGCAGATTTTCTGTAATTTCAAACATCTCTGTGTGCCTTACAAATTTTTACTGACAAATTGTGAAGGATGAAATAAGATGTTTGCTATTTTTGTAAGCCCTAGGACTTATGGTAGGTAAAGTCCATTTGATGTTCTCCCTTGCTAAAAGTTCTTAGTAACCTTGTTGTTCTATGTATCCTTGTTGTTACCAGAAAAATATATGATATAGTATAACCTTGCCACCAGTGTTCTCAGAAGTGGTTATATTTTGCTTTTTGTTTATCTTTAATTTTGAAAGTGAATTTGAAACATTAATCCAATGATGAAGAAACTTAATTTCCCTTTTTTTCCCCCTACAAAACATACTTTTTTGAAAGCATCATCTGTATTGTAGCTGTAGCACATAATTCAGATCTTCAAATAATTTATTTGCTATTTGTTAAAGTATGATTTTAGTCACCATTACCTTATGTACAATCAAATACTACATTCCACACTGGATTTTGCACAAAAGCTTCAAAATAGCAATAGACAATGATTCCCCTTTGGAAAAGAAGTGTTGTCTGTTTGTTTTGTTATTGCAGAACATAGGATTCCTATCTACTATGTGTCTTCATTCTCTAATGGGAATATGCCATTGCTGGGACTGGTTTAAAGTCATGGGACACAACAGTTGCATTGGAGTTGGCTTTCTATTTCTCTGCTTCACTGTAGTGACATCCCCGATAAGGACATCAATGTGTGTATGTGTCCAGTTCTGTATAAATTATGCTTCATTTCCTCTGATTTTGCCAAAAGAAAACAAGAGTCATAAAAATGAATAACGTCTTTTTCTTGATATGGAACTCTCTAAAATACCTAAGAACAGTTCAGTTGACAGATGATGTTAAATAGCTACATGGGCTGGGTAGTTTAACAATATGCAAAATCACTAAGGAAAAACATCCAGGCTTAATCATTTTTGATTAAACACAGAACTACATACAAGTAAAACAGCAATAAATACCAGTATTTTGGACCCTGGCCTATGATGGTGCATAGCTCTGTGCGGGTTTGCAAAACCAATAGGAATCAGAGAAGCAGGAGGCGGCTGCCTTTCCTTGCACCACTTTGCATCACTCACTCTGACACTGTGGCAGCATTTGCATTTTTCAAAAAAATACCCTCTTTGAAGTCTGCCATATACAAACACATACAGACACCTAAAACAAATAAAGAGATAAGGGAGGGTAAGCAACCTTTCTCCTCAAAGGAAGACATTCCTCTGTTGTATCTCATATGCACAGTTCTGTCTCAAGAACTCTTGCATCTTCAGAATTTTTCCTGCACTATTATTTCCAGGAAGAAAGACCAGTGACATGTATTGTAGGACACAGAAGTTTCTGAAGAGCCTGCCTTTTTCTGCAGGAAAATCAAAGAACCGTCTTGCAAGTTCTACTCCTATCACTGACAAATGACTTCTAAACTACTTCTAAAATCCCCCCTTTGTGTATACTCAGTCTGTCTTTACTTTCCTTCACTGGTTATAAGAACACATGGAGTTTAGAACTCACTTAAAACAGACCCTAGTGAAATTATCAGTATTTTTGTTGAATTTTGAACAGAATTTGCCCAATGCAAGCAGGAGAAAACATACTCAATTTCTCAGACCATAGATAGTCTGGAATATACAACCCTACCAGCTGCCAGTCCCAAGTTGCACAATTCCATTTTCAGAAATGGCTGTACCTAATACTGTTTTGCTTCCATTTTCAGAAAAATCCATGTGCAACTTCATATTATGCTGGTTTGTATTGTGTGTGCTGCATGTGCTTGCTGACCAAAGCAATCATTGTACTTGTCATTTAAGTGCCAGAAGTTTTTTTTTCAGTCTGCACATGGCCTCCACAGCTTTTTCCATCATGTTAATAATCTTTTATTTGTTAATCACATTGAGAAGACTGCTGTTAAAGGAGAGCACTGTGGAGTTACCCAATGTACGTGCACAGAACTTTCAATGCCCTCTAGTGTTTCTTGCTTGCAAATTAAAATTTATAGTCAGTGAAAACTGTTAGCATGGTTGGTTAGTGGGATTTTTAAGTCCTTCTGTGGATACTGAAAACAAACCCATTGTAAATACAGCTATGTCATGAAACACAGAAGATTAAGTAAAACTGTCCTCAACTGTGATGGGTTGTGGAATGTTTTTAGTGTTTGAAATTAAAACAGGGAATAGCAGGCCTTTCTCTCGCAAACTTTGTAAGACTGTTTGTTGGTACATCCATGCATTCAGGACATGCCTGCACAAGAAATGTGATGTATCTACAGTCACACAGTGAGAAAGAAGCCATGACACTACCTGTAGTTAAGGAATGAGTTGTCCAGAGGTTTGGGGCACAAGATTCGGTAGCTCTGTTTCTGCAGTGCCACAGTCTCCTTTCGGCTGTGTAATCCTATGCACTGGATCAAGATGACCAAGGGAGTCTGCTATACAGAAGAAATTGAGGAAGTAGGAGACTATGTCAGATCAAAGTTCCTTGATAAAGCAAATAGCTGAGATTTCAGAGACCAGAAGAAACTAAAGTTGCACGATAGTCTGATTAGAATTGTGTTATCTCAGTAAGAGAGAGCGTTCTGTCCTAAACAACTCCATGATTGTCCTAATGTTTATGTGTGTACCCAGTGACAAATAGCATGGATGCTGGAAGACAACAGGCAGTCAAGCCGAGACATGACACAATGTTATTTACAAAGTTCTCTCCCAAATGACAGAAATCATAAAGATTACATTAACATCAGGAGTTTGTCATCTAGCTAGCAACTATCTAAGAAACAACAATTATTTTTAGAGCTGTGAATGCTTTGATTTCCTGATATGTAGCACAGCAGCAGTAATGTACCATTACAGCACTGTGCCCAAGCTAACCAGCTTTGAACACATTTTCAGGTTCAGGCAACTATCTCATACAGTATTGCTCTTATTGTGTAAGTTTTTGGCTTGGTCGTGGGGAGATCTCTACCGTCCTGCTGTAAGGGCTTGTGAAGATATGGCCCTAGTATCTCTTCACATTAGCTTCCTGGTCAGCAATTTCTAAACATAAAGGTGCTTAGTTCCACCTCATTAATCTGAAAAAAAAATACCATTTTTAGTTGCTTTTAATACTTCAAATACATAAAATTAAAAAAAAAAAAATCCAAAACAAGTTTGTGACAAACTCACAAACTGTCCCCTAATCATTTGTGAAGTTTACCTAGTTATTGGCTTATTTTATGAATGTATTGGTGTTTATTATATGAATGTATTGGTTTTTAAAAAGTCATCTTTAAAAAGTACATTTATGAAAAGTCATCTTTAAAAAGTAGCATAATCAAAATAGTGATGCACAAAGTGATGTTTATGGGACAAAGTGATCATAATGTTACCAACTACCAGCCACTGAGGAGGAACAAATGGTAAACTGCAACCCAGAAAAACAAAACGTCAAGCAAAAATACACCTTCTTGTTTTTCCATGTTCTTCACAGTGAGTAACAGTCAACACCAGTTAACCCTTTTGCCAATATGTAAAGTTTTATGGCAGTTTGACACCCAATAGCTTCAGCATGCAATAGTTTCAGCAGGAAAAAATTAGGCACTGTGTTTTTCCCAAGTGGTTTTATTTACTGCTTAAGGGCAAGGTAGGTTAGCAGAGACACAGCTAAGCTTTGCAGGAAAGGGTTTCTTTTCAGTTTTAATGATATTGGTTTCCTTTCATTTGTTTGTGCAGTCTTCAGAATCAGAAAGCCTTAAGAGTGACAGTGCTGCTGGAGACTGAAATCTAAGCTATAATCCTAGGTAGCTTCAAAATGTAGCTGGAATTTAGGGTTCCTGCTGGGGTGTCACATACAAAGGATTTTTTATACTTTTCATGGGCTTCAGCTGAGAACTATATAAATATCAAGCAGGAAACAGATTACTTCAAAATGAGATGCTATCTTTAATTCTTTTATTTGCAGAAATAAATATATAATGCCTAGAAATTGAATTCTTAGGGATACATCCTTAACTTCCCATTGATTTTGATTCGTTTTAAGCATCTGAAGTCCTTTCAGGATGTAGGTCTTAACCTCAATTATGCTTTTAATTACAAGCACCATGAGGAAGCCCAGAAATAATTAGAAACAAAGAAAAAGAGTGGTGAAGTTCACTTTTAGCTGTAGTTATTCATTATCCTTAACTCTACATCAGCTGAAGAAAAATCTAGAAATAAGACTTTTACCAATAAATTTTTACACATGTCTAGAATGTTTAAGCTTCAAGAATTTTTTTAAAAGTCCCTAAAAAATTGGTAAATAAAGGATAAAGATTTAGGGAAAAAAGGGCCTATAAAAAAAAAAAAAAAAGGCCAGGAAGCATTAATAATAGAGATAGTGACAACGTTACGTGCCTAATCATTTGACCTGAAATCGTGATTGTGAAAGGCAGTAGTTTATCTGTACAGCAATAATCCCAAAAAAGGGATTGGAATTGATCGTAAAAACCTTGCTCAGCACCAGGTGGTGCTATTCTGCTTTTTTTAAAAATCTTATGCGCTACTAAAATATTTACAGTTTAAGAGTAACCTCTGATTAAATGAGTGAGAAAAGCATCTATTTTCTCAAGCGACAAGTCAATTCTGTCTTATTTCAGTGTTATGCATTTATATACCTAAGAAGCAGAGGATTCTCAGCACTCCTGATAGGAAAATTTAAAAAATCTTCAGCTTTTAAAATAATCCTACTTACCCTATGATTAAACTAGTTATATAAATTGTTTAATCCATAAAAATTCAACATATGCTCTCAAGAGTCTCACACAAAAAAGAAAATTCAGCTTAATCCAAAGGCGCTGGTTGTGAGATGGCACATACAAAGTATGCATAATTTGCTGGTAAGTTTGTAAATTAAAGTCAGGCTGTCTAATCAGTGTTCCATAATTTTCCCTTCCTTCAGAGTTAAATAAGATTAATACACAATCTCAACATTGCTATTACATGAATATATTACAGAATATTTTTTGCCATGGGTTACTGTCAATGATTGTGACATATACTGAACTGCCAGATGCAAATATTAATTAGAATAAATCAAACCATTAACCATTAGATTTCTTTTTAATTATGAGATCTGAAAATAATAAAAGCATGGTTTTCCCTCTTACTTAGGTCCAATAAAGTTGAATTTTCATGTTCTACTTTGAAACCACTAGGATTAGGTATAGGAACAATTTTCCTCAAAATAAAATTAAATTTTCACATCTCTGGAAGCTGGACTTGGAAAAAGTGCTTATTTTTGTAAAAACAAAAAAAAAAAAATCAAGAACAAACATTCAAACAAAGTTTTTGCAGACAAAACCATAATGCAACAACATTATGCTGCTTGACTTAGCTGAGTCAGGCAAACAGGCCTACTTGCTGCTTGAAGGAAGAAAAAAGATGGAAGGAGAGAGCTAGCTGAAGACCAAACTCTTTGCCTCCAGAAACTCAGACAAATCCAGAAGGTGGGGATAAGAGGGAGAAAGAGCCTTAAAATCAACTCTAGAAAATAAATCTGGGGTCAAAGTTCAATGCTTTTTTTATTTAGTATGTTTGCCAGATATTCTTATACTTTGCCCAGATGTTCATATAAAACATAAGTTGCCCCTTTTTATGGTTCTCATCTATTTCTCAGAAGACCAGATGGTCACAAACCATATTTATAGACAAATTTACAAGAGCTTTATCAGCTTCAGTTTAACAAAATCTAACTATATTTTATCAGTCTTTGCATTATATCAGTAATCTAATAATTTGTAGGATAGCTTTTTCAATTAGATTTAGATTCCTCATTCATACAAAAAACTGCCTTTGAGGAAGTAATAAGAATCAGCAAATTATTTTAAAGGCTATGAAGTAGCCACATGTTGCCATCCTATTCCCACTATTCTGCAAATTGAAAAGTCTTTGCAGAGGGCAACTGACAGATTGGTATGAAATGAGTGACATCATTTTACGTGGCTCTTCAGTTTATCACTCCTTGGACTAATGGTTTACTTGTGGACTATTAATTCCTATTTCCAGGGGTTCCTGTATTGCTGACTTTGCCAGTTTGTCAAAAGCATTGCCCTTGTGGCTGGCTTTGAAAAGATTCCAGAATTACAGGAAATTTGTTTGACAAATAAACTGGATTTTCTCTCTTGCTGCTGGAAGGCTGATCTGAAAGCAGACATGGCAACTGCACACAGTGTTTAGTGCCCCTGCATTCTGAAAAGGACAGGTCATTAAACTCAGCCTAACAGAACTAAACCTTCTGCTCTCTGCAGTGCAGTGCTGATATAATACAAGTGAGTTAACAGGACAACAACTTGGGGAACCCAGCTTTATCCATACAGACAGAAAAGAAGGAGCTATTCTTGAAGCGATGCAATAACACCAAAATCTCTGTGTGGTTTTCTTTTTTTTTTTTAATACACATCACCCTCAATGAGAATAAAAAGCAAATCCAGAGGTGGATGTCCATATTTCATCCTGTCAGAAGTGAAAGGTATAGTATTGCCTCTGCCTCCTATAACCATGGTAGCTGGTTAGGGAAAGGTGGCAGGGCCTGGAAACATCTCCTTGCCAAAAATACCCTACCAACCCCACTCCTCAGTCTTTTAAACATGCCAACAGACAGGAAGTAGTTGCCTCAGTATGCATCTTCTGGTGAGTAAGAGCCTATCCTGTTATCCGAGAACAAATATCCACTCCACAAAATTGCCATCACTATCCACTGTTAAGCAGCAGAAGATCAAATAATATTAGATATAAACCACTATAGGCTTGAAGACTGTTTCTACACAGAATGGCAGAGTTTATGCATATTCATTCTTTATGGGTCATGATTTTGAAGAACTATATTAACTAATGCAAATCAATGCTTTTTACAAACCTTTGCAGTTATTCTTGAGTTTTTAAGACAGTAGAAGCATATTTATTAATGAACTCAATTATCAGAAAAGGCAATATAACACAACACAGAACAATCCAGTGCTAACAGATGAGTTTCCTTTATGGAGTCGCATTACATGTAGTAATGTAGAGCCCCTCTTGCCTACTACATAATAGATAAACAAACTCCTATTTAAAAGTAAAAGGTAAACTACACATGGCCCACTTGGAAAAAAAAAAAAGAAAAATCCTTAGGCTGTCAAATCTCTGTGTTTTTCAGATGAGTAGAAAACGTGGTCTCTGGTTCATCATTCCTGGATCCCTTTGGACACCATAGCTTAGCACAATAGATATGTGAACCTGGCACTCAGCTGCCACTGTTTATAGCTTGGCACAGCAAAATAAATGGCAGTAGATGGGGACTTAACTTAATATGCTGGGTGATGAATTGCAGCTGGTAAGATGCATTCTCAGTGTCTGTTCTGTTGCCTCTGTTTCAGGGGTAGTTTCATAAGCAAAGATGTGAGGAAGGGTAGAATAGCCGGGAAAGTAATCTTGTGCTCAAACAATGATTTGCCATAGCCCTTAGTTTGGGAACCGACTACAGTAAGGTACAGTCTTCTTACTCATAGGTATAATCGAGCAGAAAAAAATAGCTTTTTCTACAAATTTATCACCAGGACAAAAAAATGTTATGGGCAAAAATGATCTAAAAGAGACAAATCCTCCAAATCCTCCCTGCTCAGCACTCCTAATCTCCCTGAGTTCTTAGAATCTTGTCACAACTTTTGTCTTATCCAGATGGAGTCACAGTCAACCCACTTTCCTTCAAGCCTCTTACTTA